>NW_026294562.1:159422136-159494636 GCF_007827085.1 Peromyscus californicus insignis
GTAGCTTTATTGTCGGACCCAGCACCCTCGGAGGGTGGATGGGACCATACAGCTGGATTCTCCCACCTCCACAGCTTTCAGGCTGGAGGCTGTGCAGCAGGAAGTCTCACATGGCTCACGTGAAGCAGGATGCCAGGCCACTCCACAGTTAGAAGTGGAGATATTCTCCCTACCCCTCTGCTTCCACATCTGGAACTCACCTCCCTCCGTTTCCACATCTGTAGACACCTCCCGGGGCGCTGCTCACTGTGTTGCTCCAACCCTGCTTGACCCACCTCGCAGTCTTCGGCCAGTCTGGGCTGGTTCCAACACAGCATAGCTCTCGCCTAGATGATAAAAAGGTCTGACTTTTGTGGTCCTAACACATAATAGTTTGGAAAGATCACAGCAGCACAGGGCAGGGGCCTCCTTTCTGAATCCAGATCTGATCCTGTTTATACTCTGCCCTGAACCCTCCAGTCCTCTGGGTCCTACTCCTGGCTCCTTCCCTGAATGAGGACCTCAATGAGTCCCGGCAGCCCGAGCCATGCAGCGCACACCGCCAGCCAGCCCCTCGCTCTTACTAGCTGTGACTTGTCTGGAAAACCTTTCCCATCACCACCACTGCAACCCAGTTTCCCCTTCGTTCTGTAAAGCTCAATGCCAGAGCCGCCTCCCCGGTGACTTCCCCGTCTCGCAGCTATGGCTTTTATACTTCACAGAGCATCCCTGTCTTAGTCACAGTTACTGTTGCTGTGGTGAAACACCATGGATGACTAAAAGTTGAGGAGGCAAGGGTTCATTTGGCTTATGCTTTCACATCAACAGTCCATTATCAGAGGAAGTCAGGACAGGAACTGAAACAGGGCAGGAACCGGGAGGCAGGAGCCGATGCAGAGGCCATCGAGGGGTGCTGCTTACTGGCTTGCTCCTCATGGCTTGCTCAGCCTGCTTTCTTATAGAATCCAGGAATACCAGCCCAGGGATGGCACCCACAATGGGCTGGGCCCTCCCCCCATTAATGGCTAATTAAGAAAATATCCTACAGGCGTGCCTACATCCCGATCTTATGGAGGTGTTTTCTCAGTTGAGGGTCCCCCTCCCGGATGACTCTAGTCAAGCTGACGTGAGACTATCCAGCACACCTTCTGTGTCTCCTCAAGTGCTAGTTGCTTCTGCCTGATTCTCGCTAGGTCCTTTTTCATCTTGAGACCCTTGGTTATTTGTGGTAACTTTGGCAAAGGACTGGGCCCAATTCTACCTCCACAGAGCCAGGTGTGGATCCTAATTAAGATTTGTGGGTGCTGATTATTACAGTAGGAAGTCTATTGTTAACAACAACACAGTGTGTGTTTCTTTAAAGATATATTTATTATTTTATGTGTATGAGCATTTGCTGCGTGAGCTGCAGGGCAACGTGGGTGTGCAGTGCCCTCAGAGGCCAGAAGAGGGCACCAGATTCCCCTGGAACTGGAGTTACAGATGGTTGTGAGCCACCATGTAGGTGCCAGGAACTGAACCCAGGTTCTTTTTTTTTTTTTTTTTTTTTGGTTTTTTCGAGACAGGGTTTCTCTGTGTAGCTTTGCGCCTTTCCTGGAACTCACTTGGTAGCCCAGGCTGGCCTCGAACCCACAGAGATCCGCCTGGCTCTGCCTCCCGAGTGCTGGGATTAAAGGCGTGCGCCACCACCGCCCGGCTGAACCCAGGTTCTTAATCACTGAGCTGTCTGTCCAGCCCTAACGGGTATTTTATTAGCACCAAGTTCTAACCAAATGAGCTAACCAGCCAGCCCCTAATATGTATTTTAAATTAACTCTAAGGGAGGATTTTGAACATGCCCCCCAAAATGTCAAATGTTTAGTGGGGATGCTGATGACCCTGATCTGATTGTTATGCAATGCATGTACATATCAAAACATCACACGATATCTCATCCTATGTATCATGTGCCAATTAAAAATGGCAGTAAGTTGGGAGTGGCACCACCTGTCTAAAAACCCAGTATGCGGGAGGCACATAATAATTAAACTTGAAATTCAGACAAGTTGTGGCTGTAGCAAAAACAACTATTTTTGCCTGTTAGACTCACTTTCTGTTTTCACTCTGTTCTGTGGTTCCAGCACATGGGCTGGAGTTATGCAGAGAAAAAAAATGTCAAAGAAAGCAAGAACAGATCTATACCCTCCCAAGTGCTCTGCAGACCGGCCTGGGCTCCTGCTGAGCCCAGGCGCTGCCTTCCTTGGGCTGAAGGCTCACAGCAGGCACACACTAAGTAGAATATATTGAGAAACACGCCCGGGCTCACCTTTCAAGAATGGCAGGTCAGTCTTCCAGGAGCTGTGGAAACCCCCTAAACTCCACCCCCTACCCCCCTACACCCTGGCTGCCATCTGCCTCCCTCTTGCCCAGTCTCTAGCCTTCCCTAGATGCTCTCAGCCTAGGATGAGCTTGATATTTCTATGGCTTCCTATAAACTGACAGAAACAGTCTCTCCCCAGCATCTCTGCGCATTCCCTGCACATCGCCCACCCCAAACCCTCACAAACATCCCTTCTCTTGAGACTTCATCCCCTGCACTAGGGCAGTCACCATGGCCCAGAGCCCTGGCCACACTGTGTACCCATGACCAACTGCTCCTCCAGTTCCCTCCTTCTGCAAATGGGTCCCAAGGCCAACGATGTCCTTGGTGTTCTCCCTGTGGATGCAATAAATGTACATAGAAAGCAAGCTCATAGGTACCAAGTCAGATGTGCCCAAGGATGCAAGGAACATTCTAGAAAACAGCGTCAGCATTTTCCCCAGGATAGATATATAGAGATAGAAATATAGAAATATAGAAATATATGCAGATATAAAGTTCCTTCCTTTCTCCAAAGAGACAATTTTTCATGCCTTTTGCCAAAGTCTCAGCAAGGGAGTCTGTGTAAGGACTAGAAACGATCTATGAGAGACAGAGTAACCTCCAAGTCTGACAGTGGGGTTATTGGACTTCTCTGTTTAGCAGGAACCCTTTGGCTTTTTAACATGTGGAGTCCATACTTGCACCCTCTTTTCTACCTGTGAAGAATCCATCTTCCTTCTCTGCAATGTCTCCTTTTGATGGAGTAGAGAAAAGTCACTGAGAGGAACATTCACAGCGCCCTCCCTATGCAGGAGAAAGGGAAGAAAAACACATTGTTTGTGGACATGCCTGCTTCTGTGATCAGCTCTATAGTTTGATCAAACCCAAGTAGATTTTTTTATGATTTTTTAAATCTATGTGTATGTGTGTACATGTCTGTAGCTATGTGCATACATGTGTGTAGTTCCTGCAGAGGCCAGTAGAGGGCATTGGATCCCCTTGAAGCTGGAGTTACAGGCAGTTCTGAGATACTCAGGAATGAAATTTAGGTTCTCTAGAATCGCAGTAAGTGCTATTATTAACCACCTAGCCATCTCTTCAACCGCCTAGTTTTTCTTTCCTTTTAAAGTCTATGTGCGGTCAGGGGATAGTGGTATGTGCATAGGCGCGCAGGCCAGAGGCCTAGGTGTTATACCTAAAACTTCAATTTCAATCAAGGAACATCTCTAGGGGTATCTCACCCAGGTGAGGTAGTGCATGCCTTAGCATTCCAGAGGCTGAGGTCAGAGAATCACAAGTTCAAGGTCAGCCTGGGCTGTATAATGAATGAAAGGATACCCTGAGCTACATAGTGAGACTTTGGCATGGGAGTGTCTAGACTGAAACTACCTAATACCTTTGTTTTCTTTATGAGCAGTTAGGGCCGTGGGGGAGGGAGGTTGGAGAGCCAGCCTTCCCTGAGGCCTCGCTTCCTAAAGTGCCCCCTTCCCCAAAGCATTTTTGCTGCTGTTTATTCTTTTAAGACAAGGTCTCACTGTGTAGTCCTGGCTGTCCTGGGACTCGCTCTATAGACCAGGCTGGCCTTGAACTCAGAGATCCACCTGCCTCTGCCTCCTGAGTGCTGGGATTACAGGTGTGCACCACCTTCTCCCCTCCTGCCATGTGCAAGTGAACTGCAAACCACTGGATCCGTCCCCAACAGCGTCCATGCAACGGCTGTGTTCCTGCCCGGCACCCTCTCTCAGCTGGTGAAGGGCATGGGTTCACAGAGAGGAGACACGCATTACAGGCCATTTTCCACCCACCAACAAGAGGGGAATTAGAAAAAGCATGTAAGTACCACATGCGCAAAAGCCTCTCCTATTGATCACATGTAATTTACATCTTACAAAGATGTGAATTCTTGCGTTCTCACTCCACAAGGAAAATCTCAATGATTTATTCATTTCAAATGAAAAATAGAAGGTAGATGAGAAGAATGAGTTCACAGACTGCCTCGTTCTCGGGGCACTGGTGCGAGGCTCTCTCGCATACTGCCCGGAGGCCTCCGTGTTCAAGTCCCTCTAATTAACAAGGTGAATCAGGCGGCAGCTCTCTAATTAGTGAGCAAGACAAGCCAGCGGAAGCAGGCAGGCTGAGTGTGGTGCACCGCGCTGGCCAACAAAGACGCAGCCCACTCCGAGAAGGAAAAAAAGCAGATATCTCTCAAATAACAAAGGTGTTTGGATGGGGAGGAGGCCACCTCACTTTCATTCTCCAAGTTCATGGGCAATGTCTCCGGCATAACTAACTCCTTGCTGAGATGAGGTTGGCCTCAGCTGTCTGTGCAGTCTTTCAGGCACGCTGTCACTAACAACACGGGCATCAAGAGAAATTATCTTAGGGCCGGGGATTCAGCTCGAGTGCTTGCCTAGCACACACAAAGTCCTGAGCTTAGCTCCCAGCACTGCATAAATGAGGACGTGGATTACACCTGTAATCCGAGCACTCGGGAGGTGGAGGCACAGAAATGAGGAGTTCAAGGTCATCCTGGACAATGTAGCACATTTGAGGTTAGCCTGGGCTATGTGAGACCCTGCCTCAAAAATAAATTAAAAATCAGTAATATTTTATTGTTGTTGGGATGCTTACCATGAGACCCACCCTCTTGTGGAATGTCCATGGTTGTCAGCTGTCAGTATAGTGGTACACAGAAGCTCTCTAGAGTTTAGTTATCATGTTAGTCTAAAGCTTTGTGGGATTAGTAACTGTATTTCCTCCTTGTCCCCTGACCCCAAAAACTACCATACTACTCCGTGATTTCATGAAGTTAGCTGCCTCAAGGTCTTTCTAGGAGTTTGGGCTTGAAGGAAAAATCAGCATCTCATTTTGTGATTTATGGTAGGTTTATATGTATTTCAGTCCAAGAAACATTTATCCTATTTCCTAATTTCTCTCTCTCTCTCTCTCCCCACCTTTCTCTCTCTCCTTCCCCTCCCACACTTTAAAAGATTGATTATTATTTTATGTGTTAGTGTTTTGTCTAAATGTATGTATGGGCACTCCATGCATGCCTGGTGCCCATGGAGATCAGAAGAGGGCATGAGACCCCTGAAACTGGAGTTTCAGATGATTGTGAGCCACCGTGTGGGAGCTGGGAAATGGACTCTGGTCCTTTTCAAGAGTAGTTAATGCTCTTAACCACTGAGCCATCCATCCAGCTCCTCCCTCCCTCTTTTGAGACAGGATTTGGTCTGTCACACAGGCTGGCCTCAGACTCACTCTTGTAGCCCAGGCTAGCCTGATTCCCAGCCTTTCTGCCTTAGCCCCCTAAGTACTGAGATTACAGGTTTTCACCACAACACCTGGCTTTGTTCATTTTCCCTGAAACCAAGCATGTCTGGAGTGAACCCTTCCTTGATGGCTCCCAGTGCCACCCAGTCCCACAGGAAACATGGCAAGGAGCCACGGGGACTGGTGCAAACAGTCCCCAAACAGCAGCTGTGCCCGGGGCCCTGGACCACATCTGGGTGAGCAGCCTGGCCCCAAATGAGCTGGGCTAGCCTTGTTAGCCTTGACCTGTCGTTCATCTGTGGTTGCTTATTTACTAGCCAGAGGTTTTCTCGCTCAGTCTTCCTAAGTGTGTCCAGCCGCTGAGGTGTCCCCACGAAATCACCAACTCTCCCTGCAGGACCAAGCTTCTTGGGTGGGTCCTCCTGGGACCACAGCACAGCTGTGTGGGAGGAGTCCTCGTGTTAGAGACACCATTCATGTTCACCGCTGATGGATGGCAGCATCTTGGAACCTGGCAGCTGTGAATGACCTCTGTGTCCTGCATGACCCAGCAGTCTTCAGTGGAGCCCAAAAGGCTTTTTCTTCTAGTAATGGGGACCGGTCTATAGGTAGATGCTAGGAACCATCTTGTAGATGGAGAACAGTGACTAAGAGTCAGATACAGCAAGAGCCAACTGTGGGTGCCAAACACCACACAGGCACCTCCTCAGAGCAGGCACTGGCTTCTGTACCATTTCACAGCCTGAAGAACCAGGTTCCAGAATGGTTGAAAATCTGTCTAGGGCCTCTCACCTAGAAAATCACGGACATGGACCTGAACTCTGGCTTTCTAACCCAGCCCACACGCGTGCCGGTCCTCTTTAGGACTCCCGTTTTCTGAGTCTGAATCCACAGACTATATTGCCTTTCTTACTGATGTGACAAAATGCCCGGCGCACAGGGCTTGTTTAAGGGGACACAGTCTATCATGGTGGGAGGCAGTTGGTCACAGCTCATCTGCGGGGGTGGGGTGGGGGGAGGAAGGAGGGAGAGAAGCGGGCAGGGGAGAGAGAGGGAGGGAGGCAGAGAAAGGGAGAGAGAGAGAGGAAAGGAGAGAGAGAGGCAGGGAGAGAGAGAAGGAGAGAGAGAAGGAGAGAGAGAGAGAGAGAGAGAGAGAGAGAGAGAGAGAGAGAGAGAGAGAGAGAGAGAGAGAATCGAAACTACAAGGTTCATGTGCTGAAGTTGGCATCCCAAGCTGGCGGATCCAAGCATGAAGAGCTGACTGGCCCGTGAGGGCTCTGAGACAGTGATAACCCCCTGACAGATTCATAATTTGATAGCATTATTGGGAGGGGTGGGAAGTCGGGCCTGTGGGGAGGCTGTCTCATGTCCCCTGCCTTCTCCTGTTTCTGCTGTGAGTGAGCAAGCTTCCTCCACCACGATGCTGTGCTTCATTGCAGCCCACAGCAATGGAGCCAGAAGACCAAGGGCTGGAATTTCTGCAGCCGTGAGCCAAGGTAAATTCTTTCTCTCTTAAACCATTTTTGCTTGGGCATCGCCCGAGTGGAAAGCTAACACTCCATCTCAGCCGAGGACTCTAACTCCAGGGAGAACTGAGTAATTCTTTGCAATGAATTCTCGTCTTGCCTCTCTGGAGAGAAAGAAGAGCAACAGGGCTGGTGTGGCCCTTTAACAGGCAGGCTTACGTCTGCTCCCATTACTCACCCTGTAACACGTGGTTTCAGAGATCTATAACCACCAAGGAGGACACTGGTCCAGGGAGCTGTGGCCACTTGGGAAGCCACTCTGCTGCCCCCAGGGGCTCCACCCTCCATGGCAACTTCTAGGCTGAAGTTATTTTTTTTCCATGAGTTATTCTCTACACCTGCTTGCCTCAAAGTGGAGTTTAATTGTCGCAGTATGAGTAAGGCGCTAGAGAGGTGACTGCGTCCCACTGTGAGCGGGTTAATTCAGTTATTGCAGGAGTGGGTTAACCGTGGTGACAGTGGGTTTAAGCTCACCCCATGCTGGGACCCTCTCTCTGACACATGTTCATTTGACTTCCGTCATGTTGTGACACAGCAAGTCAGCCCTCAGACATGCCAAACCCATGTGCTCCGGAACCTCCAGGTCCCCAAATCACCACGGCTCCCCGAATCACGGCTCCCCGAATCACGGCTCCCCGAATCACGGCTCCCCGAATCACGGCTGCACAAACTTCTTTCTTTCTTTCGTTCTTTCTCTCTTCTTCTTCTTTTTTTTTTTTGTTTTTGTTTTTTGTTTTGTTTTGTTTTTCGAGACAGGGTTTCTCTGTGCAGCTTTGGAGCCTGTCCTGGAACTTGTTCTGTAGACCAGGCTGGCCTCAAACTCACAGAGATCTGCCTGCCTCTGCCTCCCGAGTGCTGGGATCAAAGACGTGCGCCACCACTGCCTGGCTTGCAAACTTCTTTCTTTATAAGCTTCCTAGTGCCTGGTATTCTGCAATAGCAAGAGAAAAAAGACCAAGACAGTGGGTTTTGTGAAGTATTGGATGCAAAAGGACTCAGCACAGGAGCAGGATCCAACAATTAGACTCAAGACTTTGTCTCTTTGATCTTTGTGAATCTGGGCTTGACAACTGAGCTAATCTCAGTGTGTGGGTCTTGTGAAACGATGAGGAAAACTGCTGCCGATTCATGTTTCTCTCAGAATTTGTGTTCTTTATACCTTTGGACAAGCCTTTGCCCTTCCATGGTCTCTGCACTTTTGAGCCTACAAAGTAAGAGACAACTCTGTAATGTCATTGGATTACTTTCAGAACTAATGCTAATAAAATGAGAGGCTATGAAAAAGAAGTATGTCATCATCAAGCACCTGGGACTGAACGGATGGCCCAGCGGTTAAGAGTACTTCTTGCTCTTGCAAAGGACCAGAGTTCTGTTCCCAGCACCAGTGTGAGGCAATTCACAGCTGCCTGTAACTCTAGCTCCAGAGGGTCTGACGCCCCCTTCTGGCTTCTGTATGCAGCACACTCATGCACAGTACCTCTCACAGACACACATATATGCATAACTAATAAAATTAATCTTTTAAAATATGTAAATAGTTTTAAAAATTGCCTGAACTTTCTTACTAGAAAGTTAGTACATGGTTAAAATTTTTAAAGGAACAATTTTGTAGAGCTCTGCAAAGCATTGAAGTAAACAGAGTTAAATTTATTTATGCTTAGAGCAAAATGGTAAACATCCATTTAAGTAAATTATAATTTGTCTTTAGGAATATCTTTTGGTGCTTATGCTTTCTGTATACATACTCTGAGATGCTTATTTTATTCAAAAAGACCTTTTACAATACTTTTGAACATTTTATTTATTTATTATTATTATTTTCATGTGTGGGTGTTTTGCCTGTCTGTGCACCACGTGCATGTAGTGCCCACAGAGGCCAGAAGAGGGTGTCAGGTTCCCTGGGACTGGAGTTGCAAATGCTTACGGTATGCTTTGTAGGTTCTGGATCCTCTGAAAGAGCAGCCAGTGCTCTTAACCATTGAGCCATCTCTCCATTTACCATTCCCCCTGCCGCTGCCCCGGTGGGGGGACCAACTTTTTAAAATAAGTCTTATCCAGCCTGCAACATATTGGTCCTTGCTGATAAAAAAAAAATTCTTCATGGCCAGAAAGTCACCTAGATCCATACCAGCTTTGCCCAAAATAGGTTCTATTTTTAGGACAGCCCTTTATCATTGAGGTTGGGAAGCAGGTCAGATCATAATTAATAGGTTTGACTCAGAGTTCCCCTGGCCCAGGAAGCAATTGTTCCTGAGCGTGGTATGTTAGGGTTCCCTAGAGGAACAGAATGGAGAGAATGGATACGGATTAGAAGGGGATTGATGAGCTTGCCTTACACAATATGGTATAGGGAGTGCCACACTGGCTGTCTCACAATGGGGGACTTAGAACACGGTAGATGCTCAGTCCACAAGGTTATATCCCTCAGCAGTCCCAATCCAGTGCCGAAGGCCTGGAGGATGCTGGGAGAGACACATCACTCCACACTGGAAACCCGAAGAACCTGGGTTCTGATGTCAGTGAAGAAATGTAGCAGAAACAGCAGCAGCTACAGAGTAGATGAACTTGCAGATAAGTGTGAAGGCTAACAGGCAAGAGCAAAGCTTCCCATGCCTTCTGCCACCTCCTTTATCTGAGTCGATGCCAGAAGGTGCCACCCCCATTTAGGCTGAGCCTTCTTACTTTAAATAACTTGATCAAGAAAATCCCACATAAGCGGCGGTTTAAAACCTGCAGCATCTCCAGTAGGCATCCGAGCCCTTGGTTTCCCAGTTGTCAGTGCTGTTTGGGGAGGCTGTGGAAGCTGAGAGACAGGACGCTTAGCTGGCAGGGGTGGATCACTAGGGCCAGAATTTAAGGTTATAATTGCTGCTACTTCTGGTCTGGTTCGCTCTGCTTCCTGGTCAGTCACTGGGATGTGATCAGCTGCCTCATGCTCCTGTCACCACAGACAAAGCCACTCCCACTACAGTGCCTTCCTGCCGAGAAACCGTGACCCAAAAGAACCTCTCATCCTGTAAGTTGCTTTTGTATATTTTATCATAGCAATGATTAAAAACAGCTAACAAAGATTTTTTATTTTAACTTTAATTATGTGTATATATGTGCATATGTGTATGAGTGTGTGGGTTTGTGCACATGGTTGCAGTGCCCTAGGAGGCCGGAAGGTGGCGTTGAATCCCCTGGAACTGGAGTTACAGGCACCTGTTAGCTGCCTGTAGTGGGTGCTGAGGACTGAACTCAGGTCCTCTTAAGAGTAGCACACAAGCCGGGCGGTGGTGGCGCACGCCTTTAATCCCAGCACTCGGGAGGCAGAGCCAGGCGGATCTCTGTGAGTTCGAGGCCAGCCTGGACTACCAAGTGAGTTCCAGGAAAGGCGCAAAGCTACACAGAGAAACCCTGTCTCGAAAAACCAAAAAAAAAAAAAAAAAAAAAAAAAAAAGAGTAGCACACACTTTTAACCATGAAGCCACCTCTCTAGCCCCTTAATACAGATATTTTAATCAAAAATTTATGGTCTCACTAATCGGAGAATAAAAATCCAAGACCCAGGCTGAAAAGAGTTGGTTCCTTCTGGGAGTGAGACAGAACCTCTTCCATTTCTCTTTCGGCTTCTGGTAGCCTTTGGCAATCCTTGTATTACTCCAAGATCAGTCAGCCAAATATTTTCCTATTAAAATAAAGCAAGTTGTGGAGGTACACATCTATAATCCTAGCACTTGGGAGGCTGAGGCAAGATTGAGGATAGCCTGAGCTATATAGTAAGATCCTGTCAAAAAATAGTGTGTGTACAGTATAACACACACATACACACACACACACACACACACACACACACACACACACACACACACTCATACACAATATTGTGAACATATGTATTGTACACACAAACAGTTATTTCAGGGTAAGTGTGGTGGTTTGAATAAAAATGGCCCCCGTACATGCATGTATTTGAATGCTTGGTCACCAAAGAATGGACCATTTGAAAGGATTAGAAAGGTTAGGTGTGGCCTTGTTGGAGAAGGTGTGTCACTGGGGTTGGGCTTTGAGGCTTTTTTTTTTTTTTTTCCCCGAGACAGGGTTTCTCTGTGTAGCTTTGCGCCTTTCCTGGATCTCGCGCTGTAGACCAGGCTGGCCTCGAACTCACAGAGATCCGCCTGCCTCTGCCTCCTGAGTGCTGGGATTAAAGGCATGCGCCACCACCGCCCGGCGGATTTAAGGCTTTTAAAGCCCAAGTCAGGTCCAGTGTCTGTCTGTCTCTCTTTCTCTCCATTTGAGGGTCAGGATATAGCTCTCAGCTGCTTCTCCATCACCATGTCTGCATGTGGCCGTGCTCCCAGCCATGATGATAATGGACTAAACTTCTGAAACTGTAAGCCAGCTCCAATTAAATACTTTCTTTTATAAGAGTTGTCATGGTCATGGTGACTTGTCACAGCAATAGTAACCTTAACTAAGACAGTAAGCAGCTGTTAATGACAGGGATCAAGCTCCAAGTTAAACCTATATTTTAAAATCAGTGTTAATGAGATGAACCAGGTGTGGTAGTGTACATCTTTAATCCCAGCACTCAGGAGGGAGGCAGAGGTAGGTAGATCTTTGTGAATTCAAGGCCAGCATGCTCTATACAGTGAGTTCCAAGATGGCCAGACCTTGTCTCAAAAAAATTATAATAATAATAAATAAAATAAGGAAATGAAGGCTGGAGAAGTGTCTCAGCAGTTAAGAGCACTGGCTGTTCTTCCAGAGGACCTGAGTTCAATTCTCAGCACCCACACAGCAGCTCACAGCCATCTGTAACTGCAGGTCCAGGAGATCTGATGCCCTCTCTGGTCTCCTTGGGTGCCAGGCATGCAGGTACACAGATGTACTTGCCAGAAAAACACCCATATAGATAAAATGAAAATAAACAAATCTTTAAAAACAAGGAATTAAAGCCACAGAAGTGATTAACTGGATGCTCCCTTCCTGTGCAGGAATGATCCCTTTGCTCCCTCTCACCAAAGCTACTGAGAGGGCATGCCTGTCTGAGCCCTCGTGATCTTGCCAAATGTAATTAACACCTGGTTCCCCGCCTTTAAGCGCAGGGTCGTTTTTAGCGCTGACACCTCCAACCCAATGTGTGACTTGTCTGCCACCTTGGCAGGGTAGTCAGAGGACCCTGCAGGAGAAGCTGCTTGCGGTTGACTTTAGAGAAATTTAATAGGTTCTCATGAGGCTTACCGTGGGGACAGACTCTTTGGCAAAATAGAGTAAGTGTATCTTACAGCAGATCTCACGGACCTTTAATGCATCTAAAGGTTTTATAGGCTATGCCAAGCATGGTGGGGCACAGCTGTAATCCTGGCACTTAAGAGGCTGCAACAGGAGGATTTGTGAATTCTAGCCTGGGCACAGACTGCCAAGAAAGGAAAGGAGAGGAGATGGTAGAGGAGGGGAGGGGAGAGGAGGGAGGGAAAGAGAGAGCGGATGAGAGGAGGGGGAGGGGAGAGGGGGAAATTGTATCTAAATTTTTTGAGCCTACCTTTTTTTTTAAAAAAAAATCACACAGCTGTAATCCTCAGGAGGCTGAGGCAGGAGAATCATGAACTCAAGGCCAGCAAACTGGCCTGAAGACAAGGGTTTCCTTCAGTTTCATCCAAATGGCAAATTCCATGACCAAGGGGAAGACACAGCCAAAGAGCCAGAGTGACCATAACCGTCAGGACCAAGAGCCGACAAGCCTGTGAAAGACCCTGTGAGAGGCTCAGGGCCTAAGGGCACGGCTTCATCCTGCCCAGACCTGACTGCAGGCTTCCCTGCCATTGGCTCTCCTAAGTCACCATCTGCAAAATACCATAAATTACAGTGCTATGTGGGTTCTTTTTTGGATGCAGGGTCTCACTGGGTAGCCAAGAGTGCCCTTGAACTTCTGCCTCAGCCTCCAGGGTGCTGGGATTACAGGTGTGTACCACTGTGGGGGAAAAACAAAAAAGCAACATTTGTTTGTTTTGTAGTTGGGTGAATCAAACCTAGGGCCTTGGGTACACCAGGCAAGTCTCCGATCACCAAGCTACATCCCCAGCCCAGTGCCAAAAAACATTAAATGAAGCCAGTGTGGTAGTGCACACCTTTGATCCCAGCACTTGGGAAGCAGAGGCAGGCGGATCTCTGTGAGTTCAAGGCCAGCCTGGTCTACAGAGAGTTCCAGGACAGCCAGAGCTGTTACAAAGAGAAACCCTGTCTTGAAAACCAAAATAAAACAAAAAGACTTAAAGGGAGGGGGTCCATTGTAGCTTAGCTATACACAAAAATTCAGTCCATGTTTGACCGACTCTCTGCTTTTAAGCCAGCACATTCCAGCAGGAGGGTGTGAAGGACTGCTGCTCATTGTGGCAGCCAGGACATATGGATGGGGAAGGGACTGGGACATCTTTTGGGGTGGGTCTTTCATGGCCTTCTTCCTCTAGGACCCACCTTCCAATAATGCCATCATGCCAGGCGACCATCACGGTAATCAACCCACTGACGAAGTCAGAGCCATGACCTGTGATGATACTTCCTCTTCACGCAAGCATCCATCAGCAGCTGCATGGAAAATGCACTGGATTTATCTGTCTGTGAAGGTCCAAGGCAGCCACGGTGCTGAACTCCAGGAATTACGGCCTGGCCTCTACACTCCGGCTTTGGGGCCTGGGTCACATCCCAAAGGAAGCTTGTCTCTGAGGAAGCTTTGAAAATCTTCAGTCTTCCTTCTTCTCCAGCTCCCCACCCACCCCGTTTCTCCACTGTTTCTTGTTTTTATAATTTTATTTTTGTATTATGTGTATGTGTGTGTATATGCACACATGAGTGCAGGTGCTTACACAGACCGAAAGAGAGCACTGGATCCCCTGAAGCTCGAGTGGCAGGTGTTCGTGAACCACACAGTGCAGGTGCCAAGAACTGAACTCCAGGGAGCCTACCCAAGGGCAGGATGCTTTTGTTCTTTGTTCTTGTTTTTTGTTTTGTTGTTGTCATTGTGGGGTTGTTTTGTTTTGTTCTGGAAGGGGAGATGGTGCATCAGGAAAAGGTGTCTGCCACCAAGCCTGATGACTTGAGTTTGATCCCTCCCTGGCCCCACATGGTAGAGGGAAGAACTGACTCCCACAAGTCTGATCTCCACATGTGCACTGCGGCATGCATGTGTGCACACACCTGCATCCACATAAATAAATGATTTTGCTGTGAGATTATGCCTCCCAGTAACATCAGAAACTACATCGGTAAAGTCTCACCAACATGGCTGCCTGAACGTGAGCTGAACAAGGAGGACACCAATAAGCATGCCAACAGGGCAAAGCCTGTGGGACTCAACCCTACACAAATAACTGCGGGAAGCTGAGGAAAGCTGAGATTGGGAGAGATGGTCCTTCCCAGAGAACACACCAATTGGTTGTCCAGTGCCAAAGGGTCAGTCCAGAAAACACCCATACAAGTAGCATGATATAAACTCAACAGGTTATATTTAGGAATATATGTCTACAAATACATATATGCGTGCAATAACAATCGAAAAAAGAGGGATGAATTTGAAGGAGAGTGGGGAGGTATATATGGAAGGGTTTGGAGAGAGGGAATGGAAAAGAAAAATGTTTTGATTAAAATACAATCTCAAAAATAAACAAAAAATTAATTTAATTTTAAAAAAGAAAATAACCACAAGTGTGGTGGTTTGAACAGGAACAGTCCCATAGACTTACATATTTGAGTACTTGGTCCCCAGTGGGTGGAACCCTTTGAGAAGGATTAGGGGGTGTGGTTTTATTGAAGGAGGTGTGTCACTGGGGGTTTCCAGTCTCTCTCCTTCTCTTTCTCTGCTTCATGGCTGTGTCTCAAGATAGAAGCTCTCAGCTGCTGCTCCAGTGCCGTACTGTGCCATGCCTGCCTGCTGCCATGCTCCCTGCCATGGTGGTCATGGATGCCTAGACCTTTGGAACTGTGAGCCCCAAATAAACCCTCCCTTCAATAAGTCCCCTTGGTCATGGTGTTTTTGTCACAGCAATAGAAAAGTAACTAAGATAACAAAGGCATAAGTATACATCTTTCACAATTATTTTGCCTTCAAAATGAGAGAACAAATAAAAATAATTAATATTCATGCAAGAAAAATAGAAAAGAGTGAAATATTTTAACACCATTTACATTCAAAGAAAAAGTAGGACATTTTGTGTTTGAATGGCAAACAGACCCAAGTGGAATTTTAGAAAGCCATAGACAGTTGGATAAAGTAAAATTAATATATTAAATACAATGGCAACATATTGTGGGGATTGTTTTATTCATAGAAGTAAAATAAAGATCCAACAAAGACTTAGTAAGGGTGTGTCTTAGTTACTGATCTATTTCTGTGAAAAGACACCGTGACCTAGGCAACTTATACAAGAAAGCACTTTAATTGGGGACTGGCTTACAGTTTCGGGACATCAGTCAGTTGCCATCATGGTGGGAACATGGTGGCAGGCAGATGGGCATGGCATTGGAGCAGTAGCTGAGAGCTTCCATCCTGATCCATAAGCAGGAGGCAAGAGAGAGCACATGGGGAATGACACATGTCTTTGGAAACCTCACAGCCTATCCCTCCTCCAACAAGGTCACACCTTCTAATCCTTCCTAAACAGTTTTATCAACTAAAGACCAAGCATTTAATACATGAGCCTGTGGGGGCCATTCTCATTCAAACCACCACAGAGAACAATGTTTTAAGGTTCTACATTTCCCTCCTTTTCTGGAAAGAGACAAAAATACTAATTAATGTCACAATTATAAAAGTCAGTTATTGTATATTGTAAGCAGTAAGAATAATCATTGAAAAATGCTTTAAAGGGTATTAGACAGGTTAACTGGAGAGAAAGCTTTCCATTACGTACAAAAATAGACAACAGAAATTCCAGAAATAAGCAATTCATAAGTTTAAAAGTGCATGTCACCAAGAAACCTTGCTCCATCCAGCCTCAGGCATGATTCACCCCTTGTCAAGTGCGTCCACACTGTATATGCTACCTGCCCATTAGTTACTCAGTAGGCATTGGTTGTCAAGTCAACTGCAGTGATAGACGGGCACTGGTATTCAAGTAACCTTTATTTTATTTAATAATGGCCCCAAGGAGTATGAGAAGTGATTCTGGAATTTTTATTATAATTAATTATGATGGTTGTTATGTCTTATCATTAGCTATTATTGCTATTTTCTTACTGTACCTAATTTAGCAATTAAGCCTTGTTATAGGTGTGCGAATATAGGATAAAATCCAGTGTGTACAGCGTTCAGTACTATGTGTAGGCTCAGGCGTGTTCCAGGGGATCTTGGACGCGTCCTCTGCAGATAAGGGAGAGGAGACTACCTTACGTGAACCTAGAAAAGGGTTGGATAGCTTTCATCTGATACTAATTTTCTAAAAAGGTTCACTGTTTTCAAATCTTTCACGAGCTGTGCATTCTGAATCTGTTCTGCAGAAACCCCCCAGGCAGTTCAACTGAAGCAGCGCAGTCTTCAGAGGCCTGCCCCGCAACACCGCCCACAATTCTGAGCAGCCTGAGATCTCCGTTCCAAACTGCATTTAAACAAAGCGAAGCAAAACACGAGCAGGCCAGGTCTCCCTACGTAAAGCAGAGTAGCTCAAGAACGGCCTTTGAGGGGCTCAGCAGAGTGCCCGCCACATGTTCAGGACGACCTAAGTGCAGGTCCCCTCTGGAAAGGCCAGGTGCAGAAGCACATCTGTAACCCCAGTATTAGGAACAGGCAGAGATGGGGTGGGGGTGGGGCCAGCTCCCTGGAGCTCACTGGCCAATAAGCCTGCCCAGTCAGTGAGCTCCAGGTTCAACAGAAGGTCCTGTCTCAAAAAATAAGGTGGACAACAACTGAGGAAGACACACTAACACACAAGCATACACACACACACACACACACACACACACACACACACACATTCACACATAAACACACACATACACACAGGAATTGCTGTTGAGGTAGGGCAGGGTGAAACAGTGTCTTCTGGATACCAGCCGGCTACTACTGAACTCACAGGAACTGTGGCTGCCCACACAAGATCAAGCCGACCAACGTGCCAGCATGGGCAGGGGACAGTCTCGTGAGTCCGCAGTCCTAGACAAGGACCTATGGGCAGTCAGTGGCTGCTAAGGGAGGAGAGTCAGTTTCGTCAGGGCTGTGATCCCTGGTAGGCTGACCATGTTACAGGAGATGGTCTCACACACATGTGTACATGGCAGCACTAATTAGACTCTGAAGGTTATTTTTAAAGAAATAAATACGAACACAAGAGTCCAGAAGAGGGAGCACAGGTGGGGGGGGGGGGGTCTGGGAGGCGCTAGGAGGAGAAATGGGATGAATATGACCAACGGGGTACAGCGGAGGCATGTGGGAGATCCGACACATCTTTATAAACATGCTTGTTAATGTGTGTTATCTGAACACAACCCAGTTACAGCATCAATCTTCACACATATTACCTCCAGACTGCCCACCTGCTGCATGCCTGTCCTCCGCCACCACCAGGAAAATCCCTTCTGAAGTACAAACCCAAGAGACTCCAAATCTCCAACTGAACAACAACAACAAAAAAAATCACATGCAAAAACATTCATTTTCACTTTTATTGTTCCAGCTGTCACACTGTTAATTGATACAACCTATTTATTCATAAATAAATGTATTCATAGCAAAAATATGGATAAGCAAACCTGAAGTATTGTCTGTCTGAACATTTTAATTTCTGCCACTTTGGAAAATCCTTAGATGGCGTTATTATTATTCAGTAGCTGGAAAGGGATTTCTCTTCACCCCCAGTACATTCTGCAGTTTAGTGAGGAGAATATTTCTTTTACATTTGGTAGCTTGGCATGGATTGGTCTGTTTTTGAGGTACTGAGCTGAGGAGTCAAAATTACAAGTACATGGAAACATGTATTATTACATTAATGCAAACATCTGGTGGCCACAATAATGCTCCCATCAAAAAAAGTTCCATCTATTTGGTGGCATTGAAAATTTTATATATTAGCTGGGTGTAGTGGCACACACCTTTAACCCTAGCACTTGGAAGGCAGAAGCAGCCAGATCTCTGTGAGTCTGAGGCCAGCCTGTCTACAGAGAGAGTTTCAAGACAGCCTGAGCTTTATAATGAGACTCTGTTTCAAAAACAAACAAACAAACCAAAAAGAAAGAAAATTTTTATATATACCAAAATGTATGGTTTCTTGCAAAACACGAAGGTATATGCTTGTAATCCCAGCACTCAGGCCTGAGGATTGCAAGTTCCAGCTCCATCTCAGCTACATAGCAAGACTCTCAAACACCAGACAGGACCTGGAGGTGGTTCAGTGAGTAAATACCACACGTGCCTGATGATGTGAGTTCAGTCCCCAGAACTCACAGAGGAAAGACAGAACTGACTACAGGAAGTTGTCCTCTGACCTCTATGCATGCACCATGGTACACATTCACCTGCACGGACATGTGCATTCATACATGTACACACACACACACACACATACACACACACACACACACACACACACACACACACACACACACACACACACCACACACACACAAAAAAATAAAATATGAGGCTCTGGAGAGATGTGTCAGTGGCTAAGAGCATCCATGGTGGTTAAGAACGCTCTTGCAGAGAATTAGAACTCTGTTCCTAGGACCCAGGTCGGATGGGTTCTGGCACCTTCTTCTGGCCTTTGGACATGCATACACACATGTACACATGGGGAAAGGCAGTTAAAAATAAATTTAAAAATTTCTAAATTGTGTTTTCCCGTGATACTGTTTACTTAAAGATAGCAGTAAATAAAGCAGCCAAAAAATTAGGAGATGGCACATGCTAACATGTGACCAGAGGTAGATGCTGCAGAATGGAAGCGATCCACTGTGTGGGCATCCTCCAAAGAGCTAACTGTCCAGCCCCTGCCAGTTGCCAAGGCTGTGTCTTTAAACTGGATTTCTCAGTCACAATGGCTGCTCATGCTACCAAGACCTGTCAGGAGACATTTGACCCATGAAGTCAACGATAAGACCATCGTCCCCTAAAAAGTATCTTAAGACACAGAAGGGGCCTGGGCCCCTCGTTCCAGGCCAAGCATACCTGCCCGGGCTGACACTCTAGATCCTGCTACTTCCGTGTCCCCAGGAGAGAGCCAGGCTGAGTCTCATTTTCCATCTCACACATCTAGAAATGAATGAGACTCAACGTGTTACAGGCAACCAAAATTCTGTCAGCTGTTGAACAGCTCGACCGTGACCCCCAATCTCTCCAAGCTGTAGTTCCCGCTACCGGAAAATGGACAATGTCTCATTGACTTCTCAGAGCAGGCATGGGGAGCTTTGTGAGGAGCCTCTACACAAGGCAGTTCCTCTCCGCGCCCCATGTCTTCCACAAGGACTCCCACAGTCCCTAGACCACAGTAAAAACTGGTAAGTACATTAACTGTTAGCATAGAGGTGTCCCCAAACCTAGGAGCTTAAAAAAACATGGGTTGTTGTCTCATACGGTCTCTAAGGGTCAGAATTCGGGGTGCAGTTTAGCTGGATGATTCTAGCTCTGGGTGATTCAGAGACTCAGGGTCTCTGCTGTGTGCGCATTCAAGCATTTCCTGGGATTCAAATCCCAGGGCTCGACTAGGGACATTTACCCATGAAGGCAAAAATCCACATTCAACTCAAGTCCCCACTGGGTATCTGTTGAGGCTTCTGTTCCTTCCTGAATAATTGTCAGCTCAAGACCACCCCAAACATGGCTACCAGCTTCCCTCCAAATGAACAAGGAAGAGCAAGAGAACAAGAGTGAGGCCCCCACGGTGGGCTGTACGCCCTTGACGACCTTATCTTGGAGATAATATACAATCGAGTCTACTGGGCCTAGCAGGTCCCCCAAGGCTGTTGCTGGTTCAGTGGCTTCCATGTGAAATGCTCCCCTCCCGGGCTCAGCTTCTGAGCACTCGTCCATACTGGTGATGCTGTAGCGGGAGATTGTGAACCTTTAGAATGCAGTACCGAGCAGGTGGACGAACCTGGGCTGCTGGGGTGGACCTCTGACAGTTATACCCACCTCCTGTTCTAGCAGACTACTCTGCTTCCTGGGTGGCCACAGTGTAAGCAATGGCAGCCACAAGCTCCCGTCACTCTGGACGAAAACATGCCAGCCTCCATGCTGCCCCTATCACAGTGGACTGCACCCTCAGAAAGCCTGAGCAAGGACAAACCTTTTCTGTAACACAAACTGCTAAATGGTCTTATTAATAAAAAAATGCCAAGCCAGATATTGGGGTGAAAGCTGAAAGATCAGAGGGATAGAACAAGTCACAACCAACCTCACCTTACCAACTCCTCAGCCTCCAGAGAGAGCTACTTCCTGTATACTCACACCTATATACCTTTCTGTGCCCTGCCATCTCACTTCCTCTCTCTGCCCAGCTACATCACTTCCTCTTTCCACCCAGCTCTATCACTTCCTGTCTGTCTGTGCAGACCTCCAGACGTCTATGGTTAACTAGTGCTGGGATTAAAGGCATGTGCCACCACGCCTGTCTCTATTCCCAGTGTGGCCTTGAACTCTGGATGAATCTCTGCCTCCCGAATGCTAGGATTAAAGGTGTGTGCTACCACTGCCTGACCTCTATGTTTAATAGTGGCTGGCTTTGTCCTCTGATCCCCAGATAAGCTTTATTGGGGTGAACAAATAAAATATCACCACACTCTTCTCCTTTAGGTTGCTTCTGTGAGGTATGTTGCCATGGCAAAAAGAGAAGTCATGTGAGGTCATCGAGGCCAGGCCTGGAGCCTGCCTGCAACATTGAAGAAGTAAACACATCCTGGAGCTGGAGAGATGGCTCACGGGTTAAGAGCATTTTTATAGAAATATCCAAGTGCCCTTAGGTGGCAGGATTCAAGTTCAGTTTCCAGCACCCACATCAGTCAGCTCGTAACAATCTGTAACTCCAGCTCCAGAAGTTCTAACTCCCTCCTCTGCCCTTTGCTGCAACCATGCACATGTGGCATAAGACACATACGTAAAAATTAAATCCTTATAAAAGTTTAAAAATGCATCCATTGACAGGCACAGGCCATTACCCAGCACTTGGGAGGCAGAGGCAGGTGGATCTCTGAATTCAAGGCCAGCCTGGTCTACAGAGCAGGTTCCAGGATAGCCAGGGCTACATAAAGAAACTGTCTCAAAAAACCAAAACCCAAAAGACAAAATAGAAATACATCCATCAGGAACCTTGTGTTTCTTATATATTTGGCTCTCATGGGAAATTTCCCTTTCTAAAAGCCTCTGGCCTTTGTTCCACTTACCCAGCCATGGGCCAAACGGGCATCATGGGAGTTGGTCCCTACTTCGTGACTGACCGGAAAAAATCTATCCATATTTACCCTCTGGACCAGTTCACAGCAGGAATCCCGCATTAACAGTCTGGTACAGACTTGCCCTCCAGTGATAGTCAAGGATTACAGGGCTTAAGGGAGCCAGCGGAGCCGTGTAGCCGAGATGTCTGCCCACTCAGTCAGTCAATTGCTATAGCCATGGAGGTGAGAGCCTGTCTCCACACACCTTATTCCTGATTCACTCTTCCATTGCTTCTGAACCCAGGCAGGGGACAAGGACATCTTTTAGATGCCACTCAAGTCCCAAAGAAGTAATGGCAAGAACAGAAAGAGGGGATGCCACCTAAGGGCACTTGGATATTTCTATAATTATAGTTTATATTCCATCTTCTATTTGGGAACTTTATTCATGGAGTGTCCTCATTGAAATAAGGGAAATTTTAATGTATCAACTAGGTGACCCCCCACTGAGTTCCGTCCTTTCAAGTGTTTATCGGAATGGCTCTCACTCCCTCCACATGTGAAGTTGGAAATTCAGGCACGTCACTGCGACGCACACAGAGTTCGGTTGTTTGGATTCTGGTCACAATGGAATAGCCAAATCAAGCTCAAGAATTATCATTCTGCAGCATCCTCATACAACCGCTTCTGATTTTGCATCCCACTGGACTCCAGCTGTGCCCACTGTTGTGATCTGATTCCCGGTTCCCGTAAGATATTAATGTGATGCTTCCTTTGGAGCCTAAGCTGGCCCCATCTTTTCATGTCGTCTGGATCAAGATGTGAAAGGAAGCTCACCCGAGCTTTCTTTCATGAAGTACGGCGCAAAAGAGATGTAAACGTGTAGCAGCTGGGCCTCGGGAGGTCTCCCAGTGTGGCCTGTCTGGTGAAAACTGGCCACCTGTAACATACGCTACGCTTTTCTTCATGGATTTTGATATGTTGTTCGTATATCCTGGGAGACTTGGTCGGCTTTTATTTCTTGGGAGACTGACTAAATATATATCAAGGACTTGTGGCCACTTTCACGGCATGTCTGGGAAATTCTTGTGGGGAGGCACATCATATGCTTTAAAAAAAACCAAAAACATTTATTGGGCTGGTGAGCCTCTCAGCAGGCAAAGGAACTTTGTGCCAAGACCAAAATCCTGAGATGGATCCCTGGCACTCCCACGGCGGAAGGAGAGAACTCTCCCACAGGCTGTCCTCTGACCGCCACACACACGCCATGATACGTGTGCACCCATCACACATATACTCAAACATAATTTACATTTTTTGACATTTGTGTGTGTGTGTGTGTGTGTGGTCAGAGAACAACTTGTGAGAGTCAGTTCTCTCCTTCCATCATGTGGGTCCAGGAATCAAACTCAGGTCATCAGGCTTGGCAGCAAGCATCTGCCCGCTCAGGCATCTGGCTTGCCCATGTGATTTCCTTTACTCAGGTGAGACTCTGTTCCTTTGTACTTTGATATTGACCTTCATGTAATTCCCATAAGGTGAGGTCAGAACGGGTGCACAGGAAGGTAGTTGCCTAAACACCCAAATGTAAAAGCATTGCCTGGAAGAAAGGCCTTGGCTTATCATGGTGGAACATTCCAGAATATTGATTTAAGCAAAAGGGGTGGTGGGGTGGGAGGACAGCAAATTGTGATCCATAAGAGAAAGAATGGAAAAGAAAGACAAGTCACAGCCTGTAGGAATTGTTTGTATGCACGGGAAAATGGGCTGGGCAGAATCAAGCAGCCTGTATGTCTAACAACATCAACTTTCTTTAAAATTTTTATTATTTTATGTATATGGGTATTTTCTTTGCATTTAAGTATGTGTATTGTGTACTGTGTGTGTGTCTGGTTTTTGCAGAGGCCAGAAGAGGGTGTCAGATCCCCTGAAAGGCTGTTGTGAGCTGCCATGTTGGTGCTGGGAATTGAACCCGGGTCCAATGTTGCTAGCCACTGAGCCATCTCTCCAGCCCTATTTCTTCAGAAGAGAAAGAGCTGGAAGTTGGCCTTGTTGGTGGGACAGGCCCATAATCCCAGTACTCAAGTGGCCCAGGCAGGAGGATCATGAGTTTGGAATCAACATGGACGACATGGCAAGACCCTGTCTCAAGAACAACAGAAATTAAAAGGAAGAGGCAGAGATGGCTAAGATTAGGCTGAGATCAGACTGACCCCAGAAGGACAAGTTGATGGCTAAATGTTACTGGCTACGAGATATGCCCACCTCACTGGAAAGTTTGGAATTTTCTACTAGACTTGCTGCAAGCCCAGGCAGAGGTGCATGTGAACAGAAATTGCAGACAAAAAACCTGAGATGAGCCATAGAATAAGTCAAGGCCAGAAAGAGGATCCACTGGCCACCAGGCAGTGCCACACAACCAGGGAATGCAAAACTGTAGCTAGAGTTTTTCTCTCCGGGTCCCACCAAGCCCCGGCAGTCCTGTAGCCCACTTATAAAATAAACATACAGACGCTTATATTATTTAAACTGCTTGGCCATTAGCTCAGGCTTACCATTGTCTAGCTCTTACACTTACACTCAACCCATTTCTGTTAATCTATATATCGCCACGTGTTCCATGGCTTTACCTGCTGTCTTTACATGATGTTCCCTGGACGACAGGCTGGCGTTTCCTCTTCTCCGCCTTCCTGTTCTCTCAACTCTCCTCTCTGCTAGTCCCGCCTACAATTCCTGCCTGGCTACTGGTCAATCAGTGTTTTATTTATCAATCAATCATCCACAGCACAAAACTCCAGTGCAAACAACCTCACTGCTGGTCATACAGCCTTACTTTGGTAGCCTCAGTGTAGGCAGCAGTCAGTGTACAGTTGCACAGCTGTGTGTGTAAAATGCTCACTCACGTGGTTATTATGAGGCTCGCTCACAGCCTCACCATGTAAAGTGGTACAAATCACCACCAGTTAAATGACAAACTCCTTCAGACATGCTTGCACCACACACACGGGTTCTCTGACGTTAAGTAATACGGGTACCTTAGAAATGGTTTAAAATATGCAGGAGGAAGGGTTGGAGAGATGATTCAGGAGCTAAGAGCACTTCCTGCTCTTCCTGAGGACCCAAGTGCACCCACACTGGGCAGGGAAACTCACAACTACCTCTAACTCCGGCTTCAGTCATCCAACACCTTCTGCTGGCCTCCACAGGCACTGCACTCATGTGCACAATTTTTTTTTAATAAAAATACTTTGTTAAAGTATATAGAAGATTGTGCATAGGCTATATGTAAATACGGCATCATTTTATGTAAGAGACTTGAGCATTGGTGGATTTGAATATCTTAGGGGGGTCCCTTGAATCAGTTCCCCCAAAGATACTAAGAGCCATAAGCTCAATTTCAAACCCTTTCCACGATACATAAAATCATCAGAAGACAAACAGAAATAGATCTGCAATGAAGAAAGGAAAAGTTGTGCTGTCTGGGGACCCAAGGACCTAAAGAAGATTTGAGAGCACATGCTCTGGATTTTCTCTTTATTTTAAATATGCTAGACTATAGCCAAGATATTTTTTTTAAATCTGCAACACTAACATCAAAATGTATAAGAAAACAAAATATATCATGGCCACAAAAGTTCTCCTTTCTAGCCAAAGAACCAGCAAGGAAGCCAACTAGAAGTTCAGATCTGTTTAAACGATGTCATGGCTTGGATATGGAGTACCTTGTCTCCAAAAGGCTCCTTTGATGAGTGCTTAGTGGTGGTGCTTTTTTACAATGTTCTGGAAACTTCAGGAGGAGGGCCTAGCATCACGAATCATGATTATTGTGGTGTGCCTTGAAGGTTATACCTGGTCCCAGTTTCCTATTCTCAATGTGCTTCGTCTCACCATGAGGGGAACAGCATCGGGCCCACATGCTCTGGTCTACCTAAGTGGAGCTGAGCAGCCTGGACTCCATCCACTGTGGCAGGCACAGCGGGAGGTGGGCCCTTTGGAAGGTAGTTAGGGCCTTGGGAGTACGCCCCGCCTTTGCTTCTTGCTTCCTGACTGGCTAGCCTTCTCTGTAC
Organism: Peromyscus californicus insignis; assembly: GCF_007827085.1. Classification (NCBI taxonomy): domain Eukaryota; kingdom Metazoa; phylum Chordata; class Mammalia; order Rodentia; family Cricetidae; genus Peromyscus; species Peromyscus californicus. Next base: position 159,447,663 of record NW_026294562.1, read on the forward strand.
ATTCTCATCATGGTGGGCTGCTCACTGTAGGCTCAAAGGTAATAGGGCCAGCACCATAGACTAAAACCTCAGAAACTGTGAGCCAAAATAAATCCTTCTTTCTGAGAAGTTGATTTATCTCAAGTGTTTGTGTTACAGTAACAGGACACTGAGCGACAAACATATATACAAATGTATATTTTATATACAAAATGTTTCTATTTGCAGAGAGAAAATGGTATCCTATACTTCCCCTGTTCCAGAAACACAAACCCCTGGGTGCTTTCAATGAATAGACTGTAGAGGTCATATTAATTACTTTTCTGGTGCGATGATAAAACACCACAGCCCAGGAAACTTATAGAAGAAAGGGTTTGTTTTGGATTACGGTTCCAGTGGAATAAGGGTCCATCGTGATGGGGACGTAGAGCCGTACTGGCAGGCATGGCGGCAGGAACAGGAAGCTGAGAGCTCACATCCTCGTCCACTGGCACAAAGCAGAAAGTTAACTGGAAGGAGAGCAAAGCCCTAAGCACCCAAACCTCACTCCCCCCCCCCCCCCCCCCAGTGACATACTTCTAGCAAAGCCACACTTCCTAAACCTCCCCAAAAGCGCCACCAACTAGGGACAACGTGTTCTAATATCTGAACTTACAGGAGACATTCTCATTCAAACCGCTGTCCATGGTTTGAATCAGGAGACGAGCAGAGTGTTGGGAAAAGGGATCAGTGCCTAAGTGGGGTCTGAAGACAGCGCTTGTTGATCGATCTGACTTGAGAGTGAGGAAGTAGATTCCAGAATGACTGAGCAACTGGAAGAATGGAGTCACCCAGCCTCCTGAGATGAGCAAGTTCACTGAAGTGAGAGATTTACAGAGCATGAACAGACAGACCAGAGCGTTGCCTGTGACGCTACGCATGTATGTGTTCCAAACCTTCCGTCGTGGATGAGACTATTTCATTATCTGAAAATGTTACTTTAAAAGCCATTGCTATGGTTGGAGAGATAGCCCAGTGGTTACAAACACTGGCTACTCTTACAAAGGACCCGGATCCGATTCCCAGCACCCACATTACTATGTGGTTATCTGTAACTCCAGTCCCTGGGATACAGCACCCTCTTCTGGTCACTATGGGTACTGCATGCAAAAGTGCACCCCCCCAAAAAAGTGCTGAGCAAATGAGCTCCCATAGGAAGGCAGAGTGAGAGCTGGGCATCCTAGAGAAATCCCCATCAGAAGGGAGGGAGAGGCCAGCACTCCCACCCCCAGCCCCTCAGACAGGTCCAAACTCCCACCAAGGCCCTGAGCAACAGAAATCAAAGGCACAGGGTACTCCCTCGCTGCCTAGGAAGACAAGATGGCAACTTCAACATGGTGGAGACCTGGTGAGATCAGGCATTCGGGAAGGGTGTGGGGGGCCCAAAACAGCTCGACCACACAGCTGCCATGACAGGCTTAGGGGCCCAGACACAGATTCTGTGACAGGCTTACCAGCAGGCAACACCGGCATCCAGAAAAGCCATGAGCTGACCCCACCCAGGGAGGGTCTGTGTCTAAGGGGAAATACCTGACGTTCCAAATATTCCCAGCACACACCTATACCCCTAGACAAATGTCAGCCAATGGGGGTCCTGAACCCTGGAAATCCCCTCACCCCAACCTCTGCTGTGATAAAAACCCCACCCTGCCTGGGGTCTGGGCTCTCTGCTCTCACCACTGTGTCTGACAGACAGAGAGTCCAAGCTCCGAGCTTGAAACAAAGGCTCTTTGCTTTTACATACAGGATTCGGTCTCCGTGGTGGTCTTTTGGGGGTCCCCGCGATCTGGGCATAACAAAGGGAAGTGGTTGAATGGGAGAATGTTCCTTGTGAGTTTGGGATAAAAGGTGTGGGTAGAACCAGAACAAGGAATTTGTGGTAAGTTAAGGATCATGAACAAGAAGGGAGGTTAGGCATTAGCAATGGCTGAGCTGATGTTGATTATATCATGAAGCTGTGCGGGCTCTGAGGTCTCAGAGGGCAATTGTCTCACCCTCCAATACAAATGCCTAGCTACAAAGCAAATTCAAAATGTTTGACAATGCAACCAGCACAGACTGGCCTGAACACACTTGCCTATTGCCAGTCCAATGCTTTGTCCTAAAAGACAACTAGAAATTTAAGAGTATTATACAGGGGTGTGGGGGGGGGTGGGGCATATGCTTGTATGTGTTTGTGCATGTATGCATGCATGAATGTGTGTATATGTGTGTGCATGCAAGTGTGTGTGTGTACTGTGTGTGTATACTGTGTGTGCATATGCCTGTGTGTGTATGTGTGTGTGTGCATGCATGTGTGCGCTTGTGTGAATATGTGTGTGCGTGTGGCAGAAGGGAGGTTAAGATATGGTCTCGGGGTTGGGGATTTAGCTCAGTGGTAGAGTGTTTGCCTAGCAAGCACAAGGCCCTGGGTTTGGTCCTCAGCTCTGGAAAAAAAAAAAGATATGGTCTCATATAGCCCAAGCCTCTAACTTATTGTGTAACTGAGACTGGCCTCCATCTCCCAAGTGCTGGGACTACAGATGTATGCCACCACAATTGTCCCTCAGAGGTAAGAAGCTCCTGTGTCCTGTTTTATAGACTATTTTACAGAACTTATGACCAGATGTGGTAACATATACCTATAGTTCCACAACTCATCACAGCAGACCAAAAGAAGGAAGTGAGGCAGGAAGGGGCCTGAGCTGCCTACTTCCTCCAGCTAGACCCCACCTCCAAATCAGTGGTTTACAACCTTCTTAATGCTGTGACCCTTAATACACTTCCTCATGTTATGGTGACCCCCAACCATAAAATTACTTTCACTGTTATTTCTTAACTACAGTTTTGTTATTGTTATGAATTATAATGTAAATATTTGTGTTTTTTCCAATGGTTGTAGGTAACCCCTGTGAAAGGATCATAAGACTCCAAAGGTGTTACTACCTGCACTTCTGTCTAGGGAGCAAGCATTGTGATAATGAACTCAAGATAGAACCCACAGAGAAAGTGTGCTATACAGAAGAGGAGTGTGAGGTGCTTGTGGGGTTTGAGTAAGAATGGTCCCCATGGGCTCATATATTTGAATGCTTGGTCATCAGGAAGCAGCATTACTTGGGGAGGATTAGGCAATGTAGCCTTGTTGGAGAAAACGTGTCTCTGGGACTGTACTGTGAGGTTTCAAAAGCATATACCAAACCCAGAGTCTCTCTTCCTGCTGCCTTCAAATCAGGATATAGAACTCTCAGCCACCATGTCTGCCTGCATGCTGCCATTCTTCCCTCCATGATGACAATGGACTGAACCTCTGAAACTATAAGCAAGCCCCAATTAAATGCTTTTATTTATAAGAGATGCCTTGGTCATGGTGTCTCTTCGTGGCAATAGAACACTGATTAAGACAGAAGTTGGTACCAGGAGTGGGGTGTTCCTGTGACAGGCCTAACCATGCTGCTTGTTGGCAGAATGTGGATTTTGGATTAGTAAAGCAGCTGAAGGCTGTAAGTGGGGCTTCTTGGGCCATATGAGTAGGAACATGGAAGTCAGTGGTGCTAAGAGCAATGTAGATTATGATGGCCTGGCTCAAGAGGTTGCAGAGGAGAAGAATGTAAGTGGCCTACAAACCATTCTTGTGATATTTTGGCAAAGAATGTGGCTGCTTTCTGTCCTTGTCCAAAAAAAGGTCTGAGGCTAGATGAAGAGTTTTGGATCACTGGCATTGGCACAGGAGATTTCAAGACAACGTAGGATTGCCCCTGTGGTGTGGTTATTAGGGACCACTCTTGCACAGCTCTATAATGAAAAGGAGCAAGCTGGGAAAGGAAAAATACAAAACATACAGTTTGAGGAGAAAAGGAGCACCAGGAAGTGGAATGGAGCTAAGTCCGGTGCTCAAGGTGATAAAAAGTTTAAGAAAAGCCTGATACTAAGTGGAATAAAGGAAGGAGTGGCCTCAGGATAAGACCTTACCCAGCTAAGCTTCCAACTTGTGAAAAGGAATTTTTAAAAAGCTTAAGCAGCAGTGGCAGGGAGATGATGTGATGATGTGGCAGAGGATGAGCCTGCAGAGTCTACAGTAAATTAAAACAACTGAAAAAGGCAAGTCTTGAGTCAGACAGTGATGGTGCATGCCTTTAATCCCAGCACTCGGGAGGCAGAGGCAGACAGATCTCTGAGTTTGAGACCAGCCTGGTTGACAGAGTGAGTTCCAGGACACCCAGGGCTACACAGAGGAACCCTGTTTAAGGGGTTCGGGGGGAAGGGCAGGTGTTATGGAATGGTGCTTTTAAAAAGTGGTTTCACAGAACTAGAAAAACTATGGCAGGTAGGAGCAGCATGCATGCTGGCGAGAGGCAAAGGTATGGGATCATAGCTGCAGGAGATAAAGGAACATGCTGTTGATGAGTAGGGCCAGTCCCTGGGCCACTGGGAGGCTCAGGCCACCCCCAGGCCTGCTTCTCCCCATCACTGCCTGCTAAGCTAATGCTGCCACTGGACCTGCATGGAGCCACCACTGCTGCTGCCAGTGCTGCTGGGGCAGAGGAAAGCCCGGGGCTGAGGCACTTCCCAGGCTGCAAGCATGATGGCCATACCTGGGGTGCCTGCAGGGTGGTCAGCACTGAGGACTGGGGGGTGTACAGCAGCCTGGAGCTCAAGCAGGTCCTGCCCCTGGACACACTGTCCAACCATGCAATCACCTTGACTCTAGACAGCATACCGAGATAAAGGATGGTTCGTTTCCTGGATTAAGTCTCCTTGAAAGACTTCCATGGTCCATGCTACCACCATAGGCCATGTTCATGTCCATGATTCGTGTTGCTGCCAGAGGCCATGTTGATGTCCACGATCCATGCTGCCACAGGCAGGGAAGCTTGTTTTGCAGTGGTATTGATGACTGTGGACTCATAACTGAGAACGAGAGGCACTGAAGGTTTCTGAGACAATCTCTTTCCCTAACCACAACCCCACACAAAAAAAGAAACAGTCCAGACAGGAAGATATTGAAGAGAGTTCTTAAAAACTGTGATAAAGGAGCTGGAGAGATGGCTCAGTGGATAAGAGCACTGGCTGCTCTTCCAGTGGACCCAGGTTCAATTCCCAGCACCCACATGGCAGTGCATGACTGCCTCTAACTCCAGTTTCAGGGGATCCACCAACTTCGTACAGACATACATGCAGCAAAGCATGAATACACATGAAATGAAAATAAATTATTTTTTTAAAAAACTGTGATAAACTCTGCACCTCGCTGGGGCAGCACAATAGAGCCAACCCTGTTAGCAGAGGTGTGGGTGAGCCAGCCCTGAGGTTGTGAGCATGGGAGAGCTGTCCCCATTACTCATCTGTCTTGTGACACCATGGACGGGGAGGGGAGGAGATGCCCTCCCATGGCCCCCACCCATCAATACCTAGGACATGTGGGAGAACTGGCCCTGATGTCACAAGAGCGGGAGAGCTGTCCCTGCCATCCCTGCCCACCACCAGCTGCAACACTCTGGAGAGCAGGCCCTGCACCTCACCTGAGCAACACAATAGAGTCAGCCCTGTTGGTGGAGGTGTGGGTGAGCCGGCCCCAAATCTGTAAGCGTGGGAGCACTTTTCCTACTACCCTCATGTGGCGGTGTGGGTGGGGGAGAGATGCCTCCTTACCCCCTCCCCATACTGCCTGCAACAGAAGAGAGAGCTGACCCTCCCCCTTACCAGCTGCAGCACTCAGGAAAGCAGGCCCTGCTCCTCACTTGGCAGCACAGGAGAGCTGGCTCTGTTGTCAGAGGTGTGGGTGACTCAGCCCTGATGTTGGAGGGGGGAGATGAGATGTCCTCCTCCATGCCACCCTACCCCACCCATCAGTGCCAGGGACAGGTGAAGGAGCTGGCCCTGGGGTTATGGGAGTGGGAGAGCTGTCCCTGCCCCTCACCAACAGCAGCACTCAGGAGAATGAACCCTGTACCATGCCTGGGCAACACAGTAGAGCTGGCCCTGAAGCTGTAAGTGTGGGAGAACCGACCCTGAGGATGTGAAAGCAGAACTGGTCCCATCCCTTTGCTCATTGCTGTAAGGGGTGAGCTAGTTGGGACAATGCTGGAGAGCTCACCCTGGTGGTGAGGACAGGGGAGAACTGATGGGCTGACCAACCCTGCAGCTACCCAGGCCCAGAACCAGGGTTATGAGTTGGCCCACTCCAACATCCACCCCATCTATGATCCAATAGAGCATGTGAAGGGTCCTGACCAGCAGACCCAAAGCTGCAGGATCTCCACAACACAGGGCAACAACAGGATAACCAAAAAGAGTCCCCATGAGGGTCCAGCATTGATAGTGTAGCAGAAACCAGAGGCCTCGAACCACACCAATGACTCTTTGCAATGAACACTTACAAGTACAGACATACGGACTAAGGGTTTACTGGTGACTCATTGTGTCACACTGCAGCTTCCATGACTAGATTTTTAATTTTTTTCCTTTTTCCTTTTTTGCTCTTAAATTTTGTTTTATTTGGTTGGGGGTAGCAGGGGCAGAGGGCAGATGGAAGGGATGGGGAAATGAATGGGATCAAGTTGCATGATGTGAAAGACACACAGAATAAATAAAAAAATAAAAAACGTAATAAAGATGCTAAAGTGTCGCTCTTCACAGATGATGGCTTCTAGTGGGGGGGTGGTAAGGACTCAGTAAGGACTCAGTGTTCATCAAGGGGCTGGCCACTGGGAGTTGGGCCATGCTCCAGTGCTATGTGGGCAACACAAGTTGGGCTTTGATTTTTTTGGTGGGGTACAAGGGTAGGAGGGTGGGCCTGGGGAGAATGGGAAGCAAGTGTGATCAGGGTCCTTTGTACAAAATTCTCAAATAATTAGTAACAATATTACAGGTGTGGGGGGGGGGAGCTTAAACGGTGAAAGAAACCATCGAAAACAGAAAGCTGATGAAAATGTATGTGAATGGGGTGGCATGTTCCAGCCCCAGAAAACAGCAGAACTTGGCCATTTCGGTCACATGGTTCTGGCTTTAGAGTCGAGGATAGAAGAAAGGGGTTGTGGAATCTCCCTCTGCGACTAAGGAAAGCTGCTGAGGCTGGGTGTGTGTCAGGGGTGTCCCTGCATGGAGGCCCAGGGAAGCCCTTGTGTGAAGCTGTGAAGGGGAAACCTGCAATGCCTTGTGGACTCCGATGTATCAGAGAAGCCAGGGCCTTGGGATACCTGCCGTGGAGAGCTTCTAGCAGGGAGGAGAACCAACCCAAGACAAACAAGTGTGCTGCAGTCAACAAAGATGAAAGGGGTTGGAGTTCTGAAGAGCCCATTGACATCAGACATGGAGATGCAGAGTTTGGAGTCTGCCCTGTTGGTTTACAGTCTTGCTTTGGTCCAGTATTTATTTGCCACACTTTCTTCCCTGCAATTTTGAATGGTAATGTATATCCTGTGCCATTATATGTTGGAGTGTATGATCTGCTTTTTGATTTTGATTTAACAGGGGATTACACCTAAGAGATTGCATGAATCTCAGAAGGGACTCTGAACTTTAGACTTTTAAATAAGTTTTAGAATATTACAGACTATGGGGACTTCTGAAGTTGGACTGAATGCATTTCTGCCTTATGATATGACTACAAGTCTATGGGAGCCAAGGAGTGGAATGTGGTGGTTTGAATAAAAGTGGCCCCCATAGGTTCATATATTTGAATGCTTGGTTATCAGAGAGTGGCACTACTTGAGGAGGATTAGGAGGTGTGGTCTTGTTGAAGTGGGTGTGGTCTTTTTGGAGGAAGTGTGTCATTGGCTTGAGGTTTCAGAAGCCCAAGCCAAGCCCAGTGTCTCCTCCTGCTGCCTTCGGATCCAGATGTAGAATCCTCAGCTGTCATGTCTGCCTGTGTGCTGCGGTACTCCCTGCCACGGGGATAATGAATTAAACTTCTGAAACTGTAAGCAAGCCTGGTTAAATGCTTTCTTTTATAAAAGTTTCCATGGTCATGGTGTCTCTTCACAGCAATAGAACACCGACCAAGACAGTCTCCTTCTGTGGGAAGTGTGTCAGCAGTGCCAGAGGCACTAGAGACAGTGAGGCCCCTTGGGGAGACACCGGGTTTGTGGACTCTAAGAAGCCAGAGCCACCACTCTGTGTCCTGGTATACGGAGAGAACCCAGGGCCAAGCTCATGCCAAGCCATCATGCTGCACTGGCCGACGCAGTTGGGGTGACTGTGACAGTGTGTGTGGGTCTCCTCTCTCGTTGTTCAGATGTCTGTGAGATGCTCCATTCTTACTTTCCAAGAAGGCTGGGATCCCATTTCCACCAACCCAGTCGTGCGAGAATTCAGAATCCAATTTATTTTGATTTAAAGGAAATAATGGGAAGCTTCATTTCTCCCGTGCAGGGGTCTTCAGACTAAGATGAATCGCCTTCCCTGAAGATCCAGAGCCCCCTAGTCATTAATTTATGGAGCAAAACTGGGCAGAGAGCAGAGGAGAGGATGTTCAATTGGGGCTGTGGTTTTACAGCTGTCTGAGGACAGTTTCCCCCATTGCACAAACGATCTTTTCAGCCCTGCTGTGGGCAGCCTCCGAACGGGCTGCTGGCAGCACAGACCTAACAAGGACACAGGCCCTGCCCGTAGGGACATCAGTCTAGAGGAAGGGGCAGATAGCCCGTGAATCTGAACTCCTGTGGCTGTAAGAAAAACAATTCAAAGGTGGAGCTTTCCTCTGCTCGTCTGAGACCCTTCCTACTCAGCCAGAGGTCAGAAAGGAGTCACCCACAGAAGCAGGGGCAGAATTTTAAAGTTTCATAAACATAAACACTCAGTGCTAGGCCTGGAAATGAAGTCACCTACTTCAGTACTGGTTACAGAACCTTAGGGTAGGAGCCCCACTCTATAAGGTCCTCTGTGACCAACAGATACTGGGAAAGTATAGGAGAGCTTTAAGACTCCCTAATAAACAGCAAGCCAAAAGAGATTGTATTAGTCAGGGATCTCTAAAGGAGCAGGACTGATAGAATGAATACACACACACACACACTCGTGCACGCACACACGAGCATGCACACAGTCATGCATGCATATAAAGGGGGTTTATTAGAGAGTTTTACAGGCTGCAGTCATGTAGTCCAATAACAGGTGTCTCCCGATGGAAAGGCCAAGATTCCTAGAGTTGTTCAGTCCAGACTATTCTCAGCAACCCCAGTCTGGTGCTGGGGCCCTGGAGAATTCCTACAGAGCTTCTGATCTTCAGTCTGCATCAGAATCCTGAAGAGGCAGGTCCTAATACCAGCAAAGGAATACCTCAGCAGCAGGGTAGATGAACCTGCCCTTGAGAGTAGGTCAAGAAGGCAAAAGGTAAAAGCTTCCTTCTTCCATGTCCTTTTATGTGGGTTGCCACCAGAAGGTACAGCCCAGGTTTGGGGTGGGTCTTCCCACTCTGAAAGAACAAATCAAGAAAATCTCTCACAGGTATGCTCAGCTGCTTGGGTTTTAGTTGCTTCCCGGGGTAGTCAAGTTGACAGGCAAGGTCAGCGTCACGTTGATAAAAGACAACCTGTCTGCACCAAGGAGTCGTATTCTAACTGGGACCCTGACACAGAAATAAAAGTGGGAAAAGGTGGAGAGGCGGGGGAGATGGGGGCGGCAAGTGGGACACACCAGGTACCCTTTACCTCCTCAGACCCCAGGAAAATGATAAGAAAATAGAAAAGACCAAATCCTGCACGCAGAGAACAGCAGAGGGTCACTGGGCAGCCAGAGAAGCAGCAGAGGCTTAGTTGAAAGGACCGGACGGGTGTGAGTCAGCAAGAGGAAGGACTGTACACAGCTGGACCGAACACAGGAGGTCAGCCGCTGTCGTGGGTGGTCTGCGTCTGGATCAGGTTTTCTGGGTTCTTGGCCTTTAACTCAAGAATGAAATAAGACCCCACGTAGGTGGCAAAGTAGGGAGTGACAAGACAACAGGTTAGATACACTGTCAAAATTGACGGCAGGCAGCGACCTGAGTGGATACATTCAACAGCCCTGGTTGTCTGCAGCTTCCTTTTACGGAGTTCAAAGGAGGCGGAGGGTTGCTAAAGGGGTGTGGTTTAGGTGGTTCTCTATTTTGATTGACAGGTTCAGTTATGTGACCTGTTTTCTACTGTGCACGTCCCTTCCCATAACGCGAATGATTTTAATCATTTCCATGCTCAATTATGTGTAGGCATAAGATGGTAAATAGGAGATTTTGCCCCCCCTCAAAAGTTCACTTTGAAGATAGAGTTTGCCTTATTGAGCATGAACCTGAAGCCAGTCTAGGCAGGCTCAGGCAGTTCAAGGATGTGTTTAAATAGAAACAATGTTACCAAAGGGTTGCCACCTCAGTTACTGTGCGGGCTCATTTTATGTCAACTTGACACGATCTAGAGTCATCTGAGAGGAGGGAACACTGACAGAGCGACTTCGTAACATCCGGCTATAAGGCATTTTCTTTTTCTTTTTCTTTTTCTTTTTTGGCTTTTTGGTTTTTTTCAAGACAGGGTCTCACTGTGTAGCGCTAGCTGTCCTAGAACTCACTCTGTAGACCAGGTTGGCGTGGAACTGTAAGGCATTTTCTTGATTAGTTATTAATGGGTGAGGGCCCAGCCCATTATGGGTGGTGCCATCCCAGGATTGGTTGTCCTAAGAAAGCAAGCAAAGCAAGCCAGTAAGCAGCACCCCTCCATGGCTTCTGCATCAGCTTCTGCCTCCAGGTTCCTGCCCTGCTTGAGTTCCTGCTCTGACTCCCTTCAATGAACAGTGATGTGGAAGTCTGAGCCAAATAAACCCTTTCCTCCCGAAGTTGCTTTTGGTCCTAGTGTTTTATCACAGCAATAGAAACCTTGACTAAGACAACATTAATTTATACCAATAATTTATACCAATAAGCTGTCACAAGACACGTGACCCAGATTCCTGGCATGGGGCCCCACCTCCCTGCACATAGCAGCTCACAAGCATCTGAAACTTCAGTTCCAGGGGAATCTAACACCCTCTTCTGGCATTTGTGGGTACTGCACTCACATAGGTACTTCACTATTATTGTGACAAAACACCATGGCCAAGGCAGCTTATAAAAGCAAGCTTTAAATTTGGTGGCTCATGGTTCCAGAAGGCTAGCGTTCATAACTATCATGGGGAGCATGGCAGCAGGCAGGCAGACATGGCATTGGAGAAGTAGCTGAGAACTCACATGATCCACAAACATGAGGCAGAGAGAGAGAGAGAGAGAGAGAGAGAGAGAGAGAGAGAGAGAGAAGGAATCTTTTGAAACCTCAAAGCCCACCCCCAGTGACACATCTCCTCCAACAAGGTCACACCTCCTGATCCTTCCCAAACAGTCTACCAAATGGAGATCAAGTATTCAAATACATGAGCTTATGCGGGACATTCTCATTCAAACCACCACAGCTAAGGGAAGTGACTTATTCTCATTGTTTAAAGCAGGTATCACGCTGCTCAGTGCAGGTAGGGGTCCTAGGCTGCTAACAGGTTGCTAGGTGGATTGTTGAGAAGGGGTGTGTGTGCATAGAACATGTAGGTGAGGATCTGTGTGGCCAGGTCATCGATAAAAGAGGGGTGTGGGTGTAGCCCAAGAGAAGTTGAGTCCTAGGTTGCTAAATTATTCCCTACACTTGTCTGCCTCACAATTGAGAGTAGAACCAACTCTAGAAGGTCCTAGACTCACATTTGTGAAGCTTGACCCTAGCAGATTAGCTAATTAGCATCAAGGCTGGAAATGGGAGAATTCATTAAAATGATCTGTATTCAGAATAGTCCATCTTTCCTCAATTCCATATGCAATAGAAGGATGTCAAACCTGCCTTTGGCAGATGGACTTAATGTCTGTTTTCAAGGTAAAAGCCTGAACAACCCGAATGAAAAAGGTCTAACCTAAATATACTGTTGTGAAATTTCATATTAGCCAGAAAAGGCTCCTGAAAGAGAAACAGAAATAGTAAAAAACAAAACAAACAAGGGGCTGGAGAGATGGCAAAGCAGTAAGAGCACGGGCTGCTCTTCCAGAGGACCGAATTCCATTCCCAGCTCCCACATGGCAGCTCACAACTGTCTGTAAATCCAGTCCCAAAGGATCCGACACCCTCATACAGGCAAACCAATGTACATGAAATAAAAGCAAATAAATCATTTAAAAAAAAGGCATCAGACTCATTGTTTCCCATAAGCAATATATTAAGCTAGGGGGAAATACAGTATGACCTTGAGAAACTTATTTTATACCTAGAATTCTATACCCAGCCAAAGTATCAATCAAATTTGAGACAGAATGTCTTAGTCTGCTTTCTGTTGCTATAACAGAACACCTAAGCGTAACTTATAAAGAAAAGAGCTTTAGTTAACTTACAACTCCAGACCAAAGTGAGAGATCAGGAGATAAAAGATCTTCTGATGGGGGCCTCAGAGTGCTTCAAGTCATGGCTCAAAGACAGGTAAGAGGGCGTGCTTGAAGAGGTCACTCATGTGGTAGGGGAAAGGAGAGGACATTTGCCCTACAAAAGCCTCTGGGGAGCTAATCCAGTGACAACCAGAATGGGCTCCCGAGAGACAACATTAATTTATACCAATAATTTATACCAATAAGCTGTCACAAGACACGTGATCCAGATTCCTGGCATGGGGCCCCACCTCCCTGCACATAGCAGCTCACAAGCATCTGAAACTTCAGTTCCAGGGGAATCTAACACCCTCTTCTCGCATTTGTGGGTACTGCACTCACATGGTGCACATACACACATGCAGGCACTCATACACATAAAAATAAACAAATAGTTTTAAAAAACAAAATGGTTTCGTTTACATATGGAATTAAACGAAAATATTCTTAGGAATAAGGTTAGCCAAAACAAACAAACAAAAGGATGCAACACTTACATTCTGAAAATGGCAAACTATTGTGGGAAGAAATTTAAGAGATCCAATATTACATCTTCCTGGAGTGCAAAAGCCAGTGTTGTTGAGAATAAAGATTATTTATTTACAGAATAAAGATTCCAGTTGTGGGACTGCAGGCAAGAGCATGTAAGGAGACCCCTGAAGCTGAAAGATATCAAGTGTTCTGTGTGACCAAGCGGAAGAGGGGTAAAGGGGAGGGAGACAAAGGGGGACCTCCTGGAAGTGACCCCCAGCACATGGGACTTGAGTAAGAGAATGGGAAAGCAGTGCCGTGGGAACAGGTGGATGGAGGTCCCGAGGCAGGTGCACGAGAAGCAGCAAGTGGAAAGAATCCTAAAGGATTCAAAACTCACAAGCAGAGAGCAGAGGACCTCAACAGAGACCTGAATACGTTCAGCAAGCATGCTCCAAGTCAGCGGGACCCAGGAGCCTCCAGGCCCCGGCTATGAGGCAACATCCTGGGGCAGGAGGCCAAACCACTTGCGGTTTCTTTGGTATTTTTCCAGAAGCACACTTCTACACACCCTGGCATCTTCTTCCAGGACCACGCCTTTTAAAACTGTGCCCCTTTATTTTGGAACTTGATTAAAGCAAGTCTGTCTTGTCTGGTCTTTAGTTTGGATTGAAAAGTTCTGGATTTATCCAGGGATCAAAGCCATTTCTGTGAGGCCATGGAAAGAGGTTTTTCACCTCTGAGTGGCATTTCAGACCCTGAGACCAGCCAGCTATCTTCATCTTGATGACGCTCTGGACCCCAGAACGTGAGACACTGGGCCAGCAGCAACTGGCCATCAGATCCTCTGCTTGACACCTGCCAATCTCCCTCTAGTGTCAGACTTACAGAGTTCCATTTATACCCAAAGTCACTCTCAGCTCTGTGGCCTCTCAGTCACCTGACCAGTGAGACCATACAGCCATCCAACCCAAATTATTCCTTTCTGAGACCACAGCTGGCAAGCAGCCCCTCTATTTAGTACACCCCATGTCTGCCAAGGCAGACATTGCTAATCAACCACAATTCCTAGTAATGGAATCCTAGCACTGCAAGCCTGATGACCCTCAACCCAGGATGACAAGCATGTGTATTCAGAGCTGACACACCAAATGGAACCTGTTTGGTATTCCTAGCCTCAGGGCACCTCATGAGTGACAGAACCAAAGCAATGGAATAGAAGGACCATGGTAGCAGTGCTGGAGAGCTGGAATGGTTGAAGGCCTATCTGTCCCATGTGAGGATTGAACCATTTATGATACTGCTGTGAAAGTCACTTTCACATGGCTACAGAAAGAACAGCAAAGTCCAGAGAAAGAAACCAACAGTTATGTTCCGGCTGTTATACATAAACTAGAGAATAATTTTTCAAAGTTATTAGATAGGCCTGAAGATTTTAATTATAGGCTGTTGTATCCTGACAAAGAACTCAGTGAATGCATTATAAAAATCCCAGATGATTTACTTTTCAGAAATGGACAAGCTGGCCTAAAATTCATATACAAATATAAAGGACACAGATTATCTAAAATAGTCTGGAAAATCAAGAACAAATTGAAGGAGGTTGGCAAGATGGCTCAGAGGTTGAGAGCACTTGCTGCTTCTTCAGAGTACTGGAGTTCAGTTCCCAGCACCCACTTTGGGAGGCTCACAACCATCTGTAACTCCAGCTCCAGGGGATTCGACACCCTCTTCTGGACTGTGTGGGCTCCTGTCCGTATGGACATACACATACACATAAATTTAAATTTTTTATTACTAATTTTTTGTTTATTTTACGTACCAACCACAGTTTCCCTCTCTCCTCTCCTCCTGTCCCCTCCCCCAATCTCCTTCCTACCCCCTCCCCCATTTACTCCTCAGAAAGGGGCAGGCCTCCCATGGGAGTCAACAACACATGGCACATCAAGTTGAGGCAGGGCTGAGCTTCTCCCCTCTGCATCAAGGCTGAGAGAGGCATCCTAGCAGGGGGGAAAGGTTCCAAAAAGCCAGGAGCAGATGCTGCTTCCACTGCCAGGGGCCCCACAAGCAGACCAAGCTACACAACTGTCTCCCACATGCAGAGGGCCTAGGACGGTCCTATGTAGGCTCCCTAGCTGTCGGTCTAGGGTCTGTGAGTTCTCACGAGCTTGGGTCGGCTGTCTTTGTGGGTTTCCCCATCATGATTTTGCTACCCCCACTCCCACCCCCTCAACCCCCACCCCTCAACCCCAGCTCCTACAATCCTTCCTCCCTCTCTTCAACAGGACTCCCAGAGCTCTTGGCTAGGATGTCAGCATCTGCTTCCATCAGTTACTGGATGAAGGTTCTCTGATGAGTTAGGGTAGTCACCACTCTGATTACAGGAGAAGGCCAGTTCAGGCACTCCCTCCACTATTGCTAGGAGTCTTAGCTGTGGTCATCCTTGTGGGTTCCTGGGATATTCCCTAATTTTTTTTTTTTAAAGGACACACTGGAGAGTTTTGCGTTCTGATTTCAGAAGTTACTACAAAGCTGCTAAAATTGGGGCAGTAGGGCACTGGCATAGGACGGAGCCCTAGTGGGTGGAAGAGAGCTGAGACTCCATGAAAAAGCCTGACATTCACAGAGGACGGAGTTCTACATGAAGATGGAGTCCTTGGAGAGCTACCTGTTCTCCCTGCCCATTAAGGAACATGAGATGTCTGACTTTTTCCTGGGAGCATCCCAAAAGGATGAGGTCATGCCAGTGCAGAAGGTAACTTGTGCTGGCAAGCGGACCAGGTTCAAGGCTTTTGTCACTATTGGGGACAGTGGTCATGTTGGTCTTGCTGTTAAAAGCTCCGAGGAGGTAGCCACTGCAATCTGGGGAGTCATCATCTTGGCCAAGCTTTCCATTGTTCCTGTGTGGAGAGGCTACTGGAGAGCAAGCTTGGCAAGCCACTCTGCTCTCTGCACATCACCCCGGCATCGTCTCTGCTCCCGTGCCCAAGAAGCTGGTGATGACTGCTGCACACCAGCCAGGCTGCACTGCCATCCTGGGCAACGTCGCCAAGGCCACCTTTGATGTTATCTCCAAGACCGACAGCTACTTAAGACCCCACCCCACCCTGACCTCTGGAATGATACTGTGTCCACCAAATCTCTTTAACAGGAATTCATTGACCATCTTGTGAAAACTCCCACCAGAGTGTCCGTTTAGAGGACCCAGGCTCCAGCTGTGTCTACCATACAAGGAAAGGATTTTACACACGAAAAATAAAGTGAATTAAGTCTGTCAAAATAAAATAAACCATTACTATGGTGAATTAATTTTGCTTTTCTGCATCATCTGACAGGAAGGGGCAAGAAGGAACTTTCTGGAGTGACAGAAGCCACCCTCACCCCAAGTAAGGTGGTGGTTGTGCATCCACACTATGTCAGTCACCATAATCAATGGTCTGAAGATTTAAACTCTGCAGATTTCACTGGATGCAAATTTTACCTTGATAACGATATCATTTTGTAAAGCATCGGCTCTGAGGAGCAACATGGAGGTAGTTCCCTTGCTTCTTTGCTGTGAGCTTTCAGCACTTAAAATTTTTTTAAACACTTTACTAAATTGCTTTAAAATCTTTTAGCTTTGGAAAATTAAACAGGTTCCAATTTGCAGCTTTGTATTTTTCTTGTAGCATGCAGCATCAATAGCCACATCCCCCTTCTCTCCCAGGAGTGTCCCCAGGGTCTTAGGAAGGAGACCAGCGGGAGATTACAGGGCAGGAATCACGGGGAGAGAGAAACGGAGTTGTATCACTCTATTCCCATCATGGGGCTGCTCTACCCAACACAGATTCTTTTAAAAAGAAAAAGAGGGCGGGGGGGGGGGGGGAGAAAAAACTAAATCAGACTCTCAAAAGCTTCCGTTTCTGAATGCTAAGGCTTATTTGCATATCAAAATTGCCTCCGGATGGTAGGCAGAAATAGAAAATTAAGGAAGAACGTTAGCAAGGAGAGAAAGAAGTCAGGCAATCGGGGACGTAAAAAGCACTTCCCTCTATCGGGGCAGCATCCGTGAGTAAAGAGCAGGACTCCAGCACAGCAGCAGCTGCAGTCGGACAAGACCATCGCTACAAATGTATTTACTCACTCAATGACAAACAAATCTTCTTTATTAAAAAACAATCCACATCTGTACCTCACGACTCCCTCTAGTGGACCTGAAAAACAGCCAGACTTATGATGACGCCATCTATTTTGAAATAGTATAAGAAACTGCCCCAAGAATCTCTCCGACCAGTTAGTTCCTCCACCCCATGGTCACTACAGAGAATTAATTTTACTTTCGTGTTAAGTAGGATTTCCCACAGCCTCCTTTAAAGAAAGGGGTACTTCACACCCGAATAATTAACCACTCATACATCAGAGGATAGACATTTCAAACACTTTTAACCAGGGTAAGAAAATTGAAGGCTATTGGAGCTAGTCTGATCCTCGATCGATATCATAAATATTCAAAGCATTTCACGGTGGTTTTTGCGTCGCGTTCAAATGAAAGAGCCCTGGCAACAGCCTGCTTGCCCACACAGTGCTCCAAAGTGTTCGAAATTGGGTTAGCGATCATTTTTAATATCATCATTCCACTTACATTTCTACTTTTGTGAAGTAGACCTTCAAATATCGTCAAATTATTCCTCAGACCCTCAAATCTCGCGCGCTGTTTAGAAGTCTCATTTTATCTTGCCACAGCAGCATCTTGTGTTTGAGGGCACATATATAATATATAAGTCACAAAGTCACACACATTCATGGGCCTGACATGTGAGTGTCTCACATCTCTGTCACAGAGGCCACAGCAAGGGAAGGGGCAGTTAGCAGGGATCGAAGATGTACCGTTCAATTGAGTTCACCTCTGTAGACTTACACAAGTGGCTCCCCCCCCCCCCCCCCCCGCCCCTTGCCTCCCCCCCATCCTCCCCCTTCCCCAACTCCCGCCAGACAGGCTCTCATGATGTAGCCCAGGTTGGCCTCCAACTCCATCTTCCTGCCTCTTCTTCCTGAATGCCAGAACAACAGGTAATGCACCTGTCTCCCAAGCGACATTTTGATAATTATACTTCATTGTTCAATGATTTGGGGTCTTGCTTCCCTATCACAAATAAATATTATTGCAAATAGCAAATGAATGTGAATACCCCACTTCTTTTCAAAATGAAGGATTTGGGAGTGAAAACTCATGTTAGAAGGGAGAGCTCTTACAGAAGTGAACTTAGATAAAAATTCTAACGAAGTTGCCTAGCCCTGAAAAGTAACATGGGGGTGGGGGAGGCACACATCTGTGATTCTAACACTTGGTGAGTTCAAGGACAACCTGGGCTACCTTATGAGACTGTCAAAAAAAATCTACCTAGATTAGTTCACTACCTAGTTCAACCAAATGTCATTACCTTGCTTCCGGTTGGTGGCTGTCTCTCTTAAGAAGACACACTTCTCACCCAAATCTAATGCTACCACCATCAACAACCCCACAGAGGCTCAGCCACCTCAAATGGAAATGAAAACATAATGTATGGAAATATTCTCTTAGAAAGCCTCCTTAAGGCTGCCCATGTATTAATGTATTAGTTTGCAAACATTAAGATCAAAGCCACAGCAACAAATACATCCTAAAAAGTTTGTCGTCAGATTTTTATTAACGATATACAAGTAGCTCAACATAAAAAATTAATAGGCTCAAGCCTTGAAATGTCAGAGCCAATGATCTGTGCCTGCACACCCCCTCAGCTCTGCTCCAGAGTCCTCGCTGGGCCTGCACATCCCCTCAGCTCTGCTCCGGCGTTCTGGCTGGGGGTCTTCTTGCCTTGAGCGACTCAGTGTGATTTTTTTTAAGGAGAAAAGAAGGTTAACAGATGGCTTAAGAGCCCCCTGATCTGCTGCACTAAGTTAAAAAAAAAAAAGCAAAGAATAGAACCTAAGGTGTCGAAAACGCAAGGCCCAAACTCATAGACGTGCAATTTCAAGCCTTTAGGCTCACCCAATAAACTGCTAAATATTCAGTTTTAAGTAAAATCTACTGTAGGTTAAAAAAACAAATCAACCCCACCGACTTACAGTATTACTAACTTTTCAATTTAAAAAGAAATGTTAGACCAAGTGTTAATTCCAGCACTCGGGGTGGGGGTGGGGAGTGGGGGGTGGGGGTGGGGGGTGGGGAAGATGACAGGCAGGTCTGTGAGTTCAAGGCTAGTCTGGTCGACATAGAGTTCCAGTCTAGCCAGGGCTATGTATATAGTAAGACCTTGTCTCAAAGAAAAAAAAAAGGTGTCAGGGCTCGAGAGGGCTCAGTGGCTGAAAGCACTTGTCACTTTTCCAGAGGGAAGACCGGAGTTCAGCTCCCGACATCCATGTCCGGTGGCTCACAACCACCTGACACTCAGCTCCAGGAGATTTGATGCCCTCTTCCGGCCTCCTCACAGGGGGCACTCGCTCATCCAGACACACACATATGCACATGCACAGACAGACACACAGACACACATAAATGTTAAAAGAAATACATTTTGGTCTGTGTGGTGGTTTGAAAGATAATGACTCCCCCAAAGGGAGTCAGGTTCTGAGGTCTCATATATGCTCAAGCCACGCCCAGTGTCTCACACCACTTCCTGATGTCTGTGAAATCAAGATGCTGGACTCTCAGCTCCTCCAGCACCATGTTTCCCTGCACATCACCTTACTCCCAACTGCCATGCTCCCTGCCATAAAGATAATGGACTGAACCTCTGAAACTGTAAGCCGCCACCTCAATTGAATGTTTTCCTTTATAAGAGTTGCTGTGGTCATGGTGTGTCTTCACAGCAATAGAAACCCTAACTGAGACAGTCTGGAATTCCCTATGCAAGCCAGGCTAGATCTTCCTGTTTCAGCTTCCAAAATTCTGGGATTACAGGCATGTGCCAGCACACCCTGGCTCCTTTTCAGAAAGCTCGGTGTACGTGCTATAGTGCACAGAAAGAAGCAAGCGAAGCATATTGGCACTTCTTGAATCTGAAACAGTCTTATAGAGCCAAACTTCCAGAGACCAAACCCATGGACGGTGAAGTCAGTCCTTAATCACCAACAGTTCTTTGTATGTGTAGCCCAGAAATACGGCAGCTCCAGAGCCAGGACGACCTGGGCACCCACTGCGCTGTGTATGCTGATACACCACAGGTCTGAAGAATCGTGAGAGAAAGAAAACACAGACGAATGGTGAGAGCTGCAGCCTGGAGAGAAGACTCAGTGGTCAAAGGTGCGCCTTGTCCTTGCAGAAGACCCAAGTTCACTTCCTAGAACCCATATGGAGCAGTTCATTATCACCTGTAACTCCAGCTCCAGCGAGTCTGGTGACTCTGACAATTGTGTGCACATACACACATACAAATACATGCACACATGTAATTAGAAATAATAAAAATTGCTAGCTCGTGGCTCAGGGCAGCAGCTGGCACCACTACAAAGAACATGTATGTGATGGAGAGGTAGGAAAGAGAAAAACGGAGCAGGGAGTGCTCTATGGAGAGGGTGGAACTGGGAACGTGATGGCGGTGACAGATGGGAGCAAGGGCTGAGATGGACATGCTGTCACTGTCCAGTAGCATTGGCCAGATCTTGGTGTACAACCGCTTGGAGCTTGGGCAGATGTAGACTCAGCCCCTGAACCTGCCGCCTGACCCCTGGCTCTGGGCAACAACAGAGGCCGGAGATGAGGAAAGGTTCGCTTTCTGGATTGGACCTCCTTGAAGGACCGCCATGGCCTATGATGCCACCGGAGGCCATGTTAGTGTCGGTGGTCCATGCTGCTGCCCCAGGCCTCAATGAAACCTGAGACCCATGTGGACCTATGCATCCTGTGCCACTGCCTACTGCTGAGGTGATGTCCTCAGGCTTTCCTGCTTGGGGCATCAGACTGATGTGAATGACATGTGTAACCACCTGAGGCCATGCCAAGTCTCCGGGCTGTGCAGCTGCTGAGGGCAATGAGTGGGTCAGTGATCCTGATATAACCAAGAGCTGTGTTGATGTCTACAGCCCATGTTACCACCAAAGCCCATGGTCTGGGCTGCCACCTGAAGCCATGTTGACGTCCCTGTGCTCAGGAGAGCTGACCCAGCACCTCACTGGCCCACAGCACAGTGATGGTAGCATGGTCAATGGAGAGCTGACTCTGGCCACCACACTGCCCTCCTTAGTTGATGACTTCTGGCATGGATGCAGGGAGAGAAAGACTCTTCCTCCTTGAGGGGGCTGGCCACCAGGAATCCGACCACACTCCAGTGAATATATGGACAACACAAAATGGACCTTATTTTTCCTTGTGGGGAGGCCAGAGGGGAGGGGTGGACATGGGAAGACTGGGAGGTGAGCTCAATCAGGGTCCATGACGTAAGATTCCCAAATAATCAATTAAAAATAATTTAAAATAATAATAATAAAAAAATAAATCTCAGAAAATATGAGCTAGGTGTGGTAGGGAGTATACAAGTTCAAGACCAGCCTGGGCTACAGTAGAAGAAAATAAAAAGGGTGTGTAGAAAGACAAGTTTCCAACCTCAGATTTCCAAAGAAGATGCCTGCGTGTGTCTGTCTTTCTAAAAAGATTTCTCTTTCTTTCTTCCTTTCTTCCTTTCTTCCTTCCTTCCTTCCTTCCTCCCTCCCTCCCTCCCTCCCTCCCTCTCTCTCTCTCTCTCTCTCTCTCTCTTTCTTTCTTTCTTTCTTTTGTTCATTCATTCATTCATTTATTATATGAGTGTTTTGCCTGCTTGAACCTGAGTGTACCACAGGTATAGAAGCCAGAAGAGGGTATCAGATCCCCAGAACTGGAGTTACAGATAGATGTGAGCCACTATGGGGTGCCTGGAACCAGACTCGGGTCCTCTGCAAGAGTAGCCAGTGTTCTTAGCCACTGAGCCATCTCTCCAGCCCCACTTCTAATCTACATTTTATTAGCAACATATTTTAAACAGGCAGAATGAAGAATATTCTAAGCCCAGATATACCCATCTAGACAACAAAGACGGAGACCATCATTGGAGTAACAGTATGTGGGCACTGACACCAACTTGGAGTTGTAATGAGAGGTCACTGGTCAGTTTTTGTCAATTTGAAACAAGCTAGGGTCATTTGGGAAGATAGAACATTAGTTGAGGAATTATTTCCATCAGACTCTCCTATAGGCAAGTCTGTGAGACGTTTTCTTGACGAATGATTGATGTGGGAGGGCCCAGCTCACTGGCCTCAGTGCCATTTCTGGGCTGGTGTCCTGGATTCCATAACAAAGCAGGCTGAGCAAGCCATGGGGAGCAAGCCAGTAAGCAGCTCCCTCTATGTCGTCTGCATCGGCTCCTGCCTCCAGGCTCCTGCCTTGACTTCTTCCCTGACTCCCTTCATGGTAGACTGGAGAGCTGTGAGCTGAAATAAACCCTTCCTCTCCACATTGCCTTTGGTCATGGTGTTTATTACAGCAATGGGAAAGAAAAGTAGGACAGAGAGGAGACGGCCTCGCCTTTGCAAAGGACTGAACTGCCTGCTGCTGGGCTGCGGAGGAAACAACCGTCTTCGTGATCAGGCCACTGGTAAGTTGCCCTTGGGCTAGTGAACACCCGCCACACACACATATTCATCCCAGCAGCTCTAAGTAAACTCACTGGATCAAAAACCTAAGACTAGAAAGACCCGGACTCACTGAGGAGGAGGGGGGCGGCAGGTGTGTGTGGGGGGGGCAAGAGAGTAATGGGGGTTGAACATGATCACAGTACCTGGTTTAGATCTATGAAACTAGCCAAAAGAAGGTGTTAAGTTCTAAAATAATGAGTTAATTAAATAAGGAAGGGGAAATAATGAGTTAATTAAATAAGGAAATTGAGTGGTTGGGACAATGAATAAGACATCTAGGAATCTTTATATATGACATTCCAGAAAAGATGAGTGGGGGCAGAGGCATTGAGGAGGAGAGAATGGGGGTGTGCTGGGGGGACAGAAGCTCAGTAGACACAAGGTTTCCTTTGCAGGAAATAATAAATATAGCGTGGAAATAGCTAGACGTGGTGGCAAGACAGCACTGTAAACACACTAACTGGCACTGAATTTATACATCTTAAGATGATCAACAGTCATGTTTATATCATGTGAATCATAACTCAATAAGAGAAAGGTTCAGCCAGACTGGAGTAGCCGTTGAGAGCTATTGCACAGCGGGGTGGCTGTAGTCAGTGATGATGAATGCGCACTTCAAAACAACCAAGAGTGTCATTTCAAATGTCTTACCACATACTCAAAAAATAATAACTGTGCAAAGTGATGCCAGTGCTAACTAGCTTGAGCTGATCATTCCACATTGTACATACACGCCAAAACACCACATTATAGCCCATAAATGTATGCAGTCAGAGTTGACGATCAAAACTCATGTTAATAATGTTTATTTAAACTTGGGAATCATCACTATCTATGTGGCACTTGTTTATTTTTATTTGTTGGTTTTCAGGCAGGGTCTTATTATGCATTCCTTCAAACTGGCAACAATCCTCCTGCCTCAGCCTCTTGAGTGCTGAGATTAGAGATGTATACCATCAAATCTGACTGTAGATGCTGCGGTCATGGGTCTGTGGGTCTGTGGAAATGGTGGTGCACACTTATGATCACAGTGCTTAGGAGGCTGAGGCAGGGGGACTGCAAATTCAAGTGGGCCTGAGCTATCTGGCAAGACTCTATCTCCAAAACTTGTAGGTGAAAGGGTTGGAGATCACTTTCCAGGGGTCCCTGGAGGGGAAAGATTTCCCATCAGAGGCCCCGTGGGATACCGCAGCAACTGCCTTGCAAGGGCTGAGATGCGGGCAGGGAACCCAGGCCAGCCTTGCAGCCTGCCTCTGCCTTGACATCCAGCACAGATGGGCCCCAGTGCCCCTGCCTTGTCACATGGCAGCAGAGCATGGTGGCTCTGATTTGGGGAGGGAAGGGGTGGCCTCCAGCATTCTGAGTCTCTAAGGACAGTAAGGGAAGGGGGTTCTGTTTGCCCAGGGCAGCCACTCCAGCTGGTGGCTGGTGCTGTCCAAAAGTCCCCTCTGTCAGCCACCGTTGCTTCATCTGAAAAACAAATCATCCACAGTGTCAGTGTCCTTGGGACTCAATGTCTACGGATCTGGGCACGTATTTCAGAAGCAGGGAGCTGTGGTCTTAGCAGGGAAATGTGTGATTCCTTCGCTGATACACCACACTCCAGTGCATCTGTTTTTGAGAGACACAGGGAAGGCATGGCACAAAGACCCTTGGTCTCCCCCCACTTTAAATGTGATAAACCACCATGAAATGAACTGAGTTTTGCCATTACACTTCTCCTGTGAGTCCTGGAGCCCAGGACATTTTTATGGTAGTCTTTGTAGCTATGTGCCTGAAACACCTCAATCAATAATCCTGATACTGGGAAAATGTATTCATGCTTATGAAATGAAAGGTCTGGTAAAAGGTGTGGCTTTTCACGGGGGGGGGGGGGGGGGGGGCATCATTCCTCAAAGTGCTGGGATTCGGTTGGATGGACCATATGGACCACACACCGATCTTCAGAAATGGGCAGCAAAGTTTGCAAAGAGCATTTTTTAAGAAATTGGAAATGGGGGATGGGGGATGGTGATAAAGACACTCAAAAAAAGGAAGAAGGAGAAGAGATGAGGGAGAGAGGGAGAAAGGAGGGGAAGGGAAGAGAGGAGAAAGGAAAAGAAAGTTAGAAAAAAAGGAAGGGAGGGAGGGAGAGGGGAGAAGAATACTTGGCTTTTTAGGCAGAAAAAAATTTAACCCTTAAAGCCATCGACTGACTCAAAGACCACAAACCAGGGGTTCTTTGGGATTTTTTTTTTAATCATAGGGTTCAGCACATTCCAGAATGAATTGTTTGTTTCCAACACTCTCCAGCTTAAGGAGCTCATGGAAGGGAAGCAGGGCTCCTTGCCTGACCTCATTTAAGAGGCGGAATACACATTCCTTTGAGTTTCACACTTTAATCTTCCAAACTCGGGGCTTCCTAAGGCAGCTCAGCTCTCATCAAGGCTGCTCTCTAGTCACGCCTCTTACGGTTTCATAATATTTTTAAAAGGTAATACTAGTAGAGTTTCAGGCAGTTGTCTCCATTTTCCATTAACTAAGTGTCGACACTCCTGATACCAGAATGTACAGTCACCAGCACACCAACAGTTTTAATTTTAAACCGACTTCTTCACCCTGATGACTTCAGAACTTCACCCATGGCACTGTCGCCTGGTAACTTTCTGTTTTAATTAAAGAAGTTAAATTGGCAACAGGCAATATTTTTACTTTCACATTAGCTTTGTTAATTTAAAAAAAAGGGAAGTGAGAAGCGGTATACCTGGGCTGGAGAGATGGATCAGCATTTAAGAGCTCTTGTTGCTCTTACAGAGAACCCAGGTTCATTTCTCAGCACCCACATAGCAGTTCACAACCATCTGCAACTCTAGTTCCAGGATCTGACGCCCTCTTCTGGCCTCTGCAGGAACTGCACATACATAATGCACATACAGATACACAGACAAAACACTCACATATAAAATAAAATTTAAAAATTTAAATTTTTTTTTAAATTAGAGAGGTGTACCTGTGGGTAAAATCAAGCTCTGAAGCTCATCTTTCTTTTTCTCTTCAGGGGATATGAAGCTAAAAATCTCTACATGAGACAATCTTAAAATCACAAAAGGAAGGATGAAACTATTTTGTTTTTGTTTTTGTTTTTGTTTTTTGAGACAGGGTCTCTCTATGTAGAGTTGGTTGTCCTGGAATTCACTATGTAAGCCAGGCTGGCCTCCAGCTCACAAAGATCCTCCTGTCTCTACCTCCTGAGTATTGAGATTAAAGGCATATATCACCACACCCAGCTAGATGAAAATAATTTGAAGTTAACTATTGTTAGTCTAAAAATCACACTAGATACTTTCACTTGGCAAAATTTTCATAATCCTAAAGACATATTACAAAAATTTTCTAGAAATGGAGGTAAACAAAAACTCCAAAGAAAGTGGACTAGGAGGTAGGCATCCTGCATACCTGAGATCCCAGCACTCGGGAGGCTGGGTAAGAGAATCAGGAATTGGAGGCTGTCCTGGACTACAGAGAGACTCTCTCTCAAAATACAAACAAAACAGAGATATGGGAATAATTCTTTTCAAAGAAAGCAGGGAAGATATTACCTTATCAAATCTAAAGGACTATTGAGGCATAATGGTAATATTCATTTGTAAAGGTTTTTTTTCTCATTATGGTTAAAAAAAAGCATTTTCAGTTGTATAAAGGAAAATCTGGATGTCTTAACCATTTATAGGTATCACCTAAGACTGGAAAAAAGCTGTATTTCAAAATAATGAGGAAAAACCAAGATTCTTACCTTCAAAAAAGATTTTTTTTTTACTCTTATGTATATGTGTGTTTCCCTACAAGCATGTATATCATGTGCATGTAGTACCTGCAGAGGCCAGAAGAGGGCATCAGATCCCCTACAACTGGATTTACAGATGGTTGTGAGCCATCATGTGGATACTGGCAATAGAACCCAGGTTCTCTGCAAAAGCAGCCAGTGTTTTTAGTCCATGAGCCATCTCTCCAGCCTCCTTTTTATTTTTTAATAGATATTCTAAAGTCAGTCACGGTGAAACCAATCCGCCACCCTAGGGCTTGGGAGACTGATATAGGAGAATTGCTGGGAATCCAAGGCTGGGCTGTACAGCGAGTTCCAGATCTACCTCTGCTACAGTCAACCACCCTATCTCTCTCTCACACACACACACACACACACACACACACACACACACACACACACACACACAGCATAGCTATATCATAATTAAAAGTAGATACTCTGATTTTCAAAATACCAACTATAAAACCCCAAGAGATTGAGAAAAAGCTTCAATATAATGATTGTACTGCTGTGGACGGAAAATGAAATGTCCCCAAGAGGCTCCTCTGTCCACCCTGTTGCTCCCGAGCTGGTGGCATTTGTTTGAGGGGAGGCTGTGGGGCCTGACTGACAGAGTCGGTGACTAGGGTAGGCCTCTGAAGTCTGGCCTTGCCCTGTGCTTCCTAATTGTAAGGAACACGTAAGACCTAGGGTGATCAACCCTAGTCAGGAGTGATAAGCAACAGAATGACGTAAAGAAACCATAAATGGGTAGTGATAAGCGATGTGTGGAAGTACTGAGAAGACTAGAACCTACCCAGAAAGGGGTATAAAAGAGGAAGCCTCGGACATGACCAACAGAGCTTCTCACATGAGACGACTCTCCTCTGCCAGGGAGACGAGGTTGACCACAGGAAGGCTGACCCGAGATCCGCACCTGTACGCCCGGTGAGGTATTCCTGCTTCCACTTGGAAGATGGGATAAATATTGCTTGTAATCTTATTGTGTGAATAAATGAGTGTTATACCAAGTCTAAATCAAGAGTGATTACTCCTCCCCTGTAACCGGGGTATGTGCTTGCCACACTAATTCACCATGGTGGAGGAGCCACCCTTCCCCACTCCCCACGGGTGAACCCCTGCCACAGTGGACTGAAGCCATGAACTAAAATAAATCATTCCTGCATTAAGCTAACTTAGACAGGTACTAACCCTCCACCCCCCAAAAATTAGAAAACGTAATTCCAGGATTTTTAGTTTCACTTATGTATATATGTGGGAAGAAGTTGTGCATGTGTGTGCAGGGCCTCACACTGTAGCCCAGACTTCCCTTAAACTCAGGCTCCTCCTGCCTCAGGCTCCTGAGCACAGGATTTACAGATGTGAAGCTGACTCTGCAAATCGCTTCTCACGGGACATTCTTTCCTGTTCTACGCCCATCTAAACTTTCACAATACCAGACTTCAAACAGGTCCCATTGATTGGACTTACTGATCTTCACCAAAGCAACTCAGACACCATGAGGAGGCTTGCTCTCATGGAGTCTTAGGCTATACCACTGAAAACGTCTGTCAGTCACCCTGAATGGCAGCAAGTGGCACCTCAGAGGCCTGTCTATCCACTTACTGCAGGGTGACCTGCCTCCTTTAGCATTTAGCAATCAGAGTTCTAAATAGCAATAAACTCCCTGCTGAGCCCGCAACAGAGGAAAAAAAAAAAAAGGAGGAGGGGGGCTCAAGATGCCTTTTATGGCACTTTGAGATAATGGCTTTATTGCCAAAAGCCATATTAGCAGAAGATGGAGGATTCAATTTACAGAATCTCCTGGCTGGTTGTGCATTCAGCGACAGCCTGTTTATGCCCAAGAAGACATGGGTGCCTGTGGAAAATGTGTCTGAAGGGCGGCCCACAATGTGGCTCTGCCCACCCAGCATGCACAGGGCTTCGTTCCTCAAGCCAAAAGAAAGTAAAAAAAACCTGGAACCCGGGGAAGGGCAGATCCTGACCCAAACTCCAGAGCCATCCGAAGCCCTGTGATGACCTGTAAGTCACCCACAACTCCCAGACCTGCCCCAGAAACTGTCTTTCTTTCTTGAGACAACAAAAACAGATGGAAAACTGCTAAAACGGCTCAAATATGTGGCGCTTTTACGTTTATGTGGTTCTCGGAAGAAAAAAAAGAAAAAAAAAGCAGCCTTAATTGACTTGCTTGCTTGCCGCGTCCCAGTTCTGTCGAAATCGCTTACTTTGTTTGTTTGTTTGTTTGTTGTTTGTTGGTTTGTAAGGGGTTTGCGTGGGAGAACCAACCATTCAGGGTATATCTTTAATTGCTATAATTCAGAAACAATAGACTTCCTTTCAAAGACTTTTGCCAAAAGAGGCAAGGGAGGAAGAAGTCTCTGGAATTTAAAATTTCACATAAAACCCATGTTTTTTTAAAGTTGGTTTTTACTTTGGCTTTACGTGTATCAGTGTTTTGCCTGCATGGATGCCTGGGCACCTTGGAAAGATGGCAAACGGCACTGGTCACCGAGCAGAAAGGTCACGGTCACAACAGAACCCTGTGTCAGTTTTCAGAGCTTTATTAGGAGGGAAAAGGGAGGCAGGGGAAAGAGGAGAGCCAGGCTTGGAGAGAGAGAAAGATGGGGGCGGAGGAGCAGAGAGAGAGCGAAGAGCAGAGAGAGGGTGGGGTCTGCATCCGGCTTTTAAGGTGCATACGTAGTCATCAGTGCACACTGATGATGTAAGACATAAGACCCCAAACTGCACATATGCAGTCATGTAGCTGGAGTGGCACAGAATCCTAACACACCAGTGTGTGTGTGTGTGTGTGTGTGTGTGTGTGTGTGTGTGTGTGTGTGTGTGTGTGTGTGTGTGGTGACAGCTGGAGGCAAGAAGAGGGTGTCGGGTGTCGGATCCCCTGAAACTGTGGTTACAGGTGGTTGTGAACCACCTGATGTAGGTGCTGGGAACCAAACTCAGGACCTCTGGAAGAGCAGCAATTCTTAACCGCTGAGCCATCTCTACAGACCACAAAGCCTTTTTCTTAAGATGTTATTTAAAAAATAAATAAAATTAATGAATTAATTTATTAAAAATAGGGGTGGGAGAGATGGCTCAGCAGCTGGGAGGAACACAGTGTTGTGATATGACAAGAGAGAGGCCTTCGCAGGTGGAGCCAAGGTGCCCCAGGGTGGGTGAGAGACAGAGATGCCATGCAGACAGCGCTCAGTGGAGAGTTTTATTTGGTGGGGGGAGAGAGAAAGGAGAGGGAAAGAGAGAGAGAGGGAGGAGGTGCATGCAACCTCATGGTGAGAGGGGGAGAGAGTGCATGCCAAGGGGGAGGAGTCCTTTCTTAAAGGGAATGAGCACATAGGATGATATCAGGACACTGGGCGAGCCAGAGTATTGTCTGCTTATTGACCAGGATTCCAAGAAGAGGGTCTGAATGCTAACACACAGTTGTTTGGTTCCCAGCACCCATCCCAGGCAGCTCACAATCTCCTGCAATTCTAGCTCCTTTCTAGATCCCACACCCTCTTCTGTCCTCCATGGGCACCTGCGTGTACATATACACATCCCCCTGCAGACACAGATGCAGACACAAGTAAATAATAAAATAAATATTTTAGATGAAACAGTTAATTAATAATATTAATTATAATAATTAATTAATAGTAATTAATATGACCAAAAATCTCATTGGATAGCCAGCTAGAGGTTTCTGAGTGGCCTACAGAATTTCACTAAACCTCTCTGTTTTATATCCATAGAACAAAACTAAGTCAATATACTTACACCTCACCAGGTGGTGATGGTGCACACCTTTGATCACAGCACTCGGGAGGCAGAGGCAGGCGGATCTCTGAGTTTGAAGTCAGCCTGGTCTACAGAGCGAGTTCCAGGGCAGCCAAGGCTACACAGAGAAACCTTGTCTCAAAAAACAAATATAGATACTCAAATACCAACTATCAGGACTGAAGGAGGACTTTATACCCACTGGTATTTACCTGTCTTCTATACATGAGGTCTCGTGGGTTGGGTTTGGGTTTTGTGGTATGCTATGGGATGTTCTGTATGTTAAAAGTATTGCTCTGATTGGTTAATAAATAAAACACTGATTGGCCAGTAGCCAGGCAGGAAGTATAGGCGGGACAAACAGAGAGGAGAATTCTGGGAAGTGGAAGGCTAAGTCAGAGAGACACTGCCAGCTGCCTCCATGACAAGGAAGATGTAAGGTACCACTAAGCCACGAGCCACGTGGCAAAGTATAGATTAATAGAAATGGGTTAATTTAAGATATAAGAACAGTTAACAAGAAGCCTGAGCCATTAGGCCAAACAGTTTAAATAATATAAGCATCTGTGTGTTTATTTTATAAGTAGGCTGTCAGACTGCTGGGACTTGGCCAGACCCAGAGAGAAAACTCTCTAGCTACAGTGGTGCTCAGGATTAATCAATCACAAGGCCTTGCACATTCTAGGAAGTGCTCTACCCACAACAATTATCCCCAGGCCTGCAAGAGGTATCTTGAAGGCATATCATTAAAATAAATGCAAAGATAACAGCTTTCTATTTCCTACAAGGTGTAGGTGTCCTAGTTAGCTTTAACTGCCAACTTAACACAGCCTAGAGTCATCTAAGAGAAAAATCCTCGATTAGGAATTACACAGGTCAGATTGGCCACAGTCATGTCTGTGGGACATTATCTTGATTATTAATGGACAAAGGAGGGCCCAGCCCACTATGGGCAGCACCATCCCTAGGCAGGTGGTACTGGGCTGTGTAAGAAAGCCAGATGAACATGAGCCCAAGAGCAAGCCAGAATGGAGCATTCCTCCACGGTTTCTGCTTCAGGTCCCCACCTTGACTTCCCTCAGTGATGGACCATGACCTGGTTGTGTAAGACAAATGCCACCCCACCCCACCCTGGCCAATTTGCTTTTGGTCAGAGTGTTTTGTCCTATCAACAGAAAGGAAAGAAAACATCAACATAAAACTTCTCACCTTCTTTGGACACAATCACCTCCACCACCATCACCCCACCTTGGGAAACCTGATGCAGGAAAGGGGGGTGCCAGTGTTCCCAAAGGCTCACCTGTCAAGGCTCAGGCACCAGCACAGCAGTGCTCAGAGATGATTGGCTCATAAGAACTCTGACCTCATTAGTAGATCTACTCATTGGTGAATTCATAGCTGAATGGAAAATTAGGAGGCAGGGCCGGGCGGTGGTGGCGCACGCCTTTAATCCCAGCACTCGGGAGGCAGAGCCAGGCGGATCTCTGTGAGTTCGAGGCCAGCCTGGACTACCAAGTGAGTTCCAGGAAAGGCGCAAAGCTACACAGAGAAACCCTGTCTCGAAAAACCAAAAAAAAAAAAAAAAAAAGAAAATTAGGAGGCAGGGCCTAGCTGAAGAAGGTGTATCTTATCCAAAGACTGACCCCCTCCCCCTCCTCTCTCCCCCTCCCCTCCCCCTCCTCCCTCCCCCTCCCCTTCCCCTCCCCTCCCCCTCCCCCTCCCCTCCCCTCCCCCTCTCTCCTGGCCACTGTTAGGTGAATGGCTTTGTCCCCTACACACTGTGCACCATTACATTCAGCCTCATCTTCAGCCCGGAAACAAATCCACTGACCAACCATGGACTGGCACTGTGGCTAGCACCCCTAAGTCATTGATCTCACACATTTTGTCACAGTACCAGAAAGCCGACTAATGCGGGAGGCCAAGAAAACAGCTCAATGCGGTGAGAAACCGTGCTGCGAACAGTGTGGTTGAGTCTATGGAACCCCGACCACCAAGACGAAGGACGAACGGAACAAATCCACCACGCAAAGTGAAAGCCATACATATGCTTTTTAAGTCACTTTATCTCTGCTTTTTTTCTATCCTTTTTTAACGTTTTCAGTATAAAATAAATATTATTATTTTAGAAGCAAAACTCCAGAACCTTGCAACCACCACCAAGGTTAAGAAAAACATTTATGGGCTGCTGAGATGGCTGGGGCACCTGCCACCAAGCCTGATGACCACAGTTTGGTCCCTGGAAGGAAAGAAGAATGCTTTTCTAACAGATTCCTCAAGAAAGGTTCACAGGAGCACTCTTTTCTGAATTAGTGGAATTGATAGTAATCTTAATACTTGACAGTCTATTTTCTAGATAAAAAAAATCTTTGAGCCGGGCGGTGGTGGCACACGCCTGTAATCCCAGCACTCGGAGGCAGAGACAGGTGGATCTTTGTGAGTTCAAGGCCAGCATGGTCTACAGACCTAGTCCAGGACAGGCTCCAAAGCTACAGAGAAACCCTGTTTCGAAAAACCAAAAAAAAAAAAAAAAAAAAAAAATCTTTGACTTAATTTTTTTACAAGAATATCTTTTTTTTAAAGATTTTGTTAGTTTTATTTCATGTGTATGAGTGTTTATTTGCAGTTTGTATTTGTACCACTGCATGCCTGAGGCCTGCCGAGGCCAGAAGTGGGCATCAGATCCTCTGGCACTGGAGTTACAAATGGTTGTGAGCCACCTTGTGGGTGCTGAGAATCAAACCCAGGTCCTCTGCAAGAGCAGCCAATGTTCTTAACTGATGAGCTATCTCTCCAGCTCCTACCTGAATATTTTAACCAAATTATTTCATCTTCCTGTGGCATAAAGTAGTGCTGTAAATAACACAACAATAATTTAACTAACTTTCTCACATAAATCACTGGGTCTTGGTAGATACCCAGAGGAATATCACTTTTCCTTTCAAGTCCTGGTAATTAACTAGAATGCATCCTCATGTGGCGCTCTCTGTACTGGATTGGTAGTCTCAGGTCCTGGGAAACCCTTTCAACATGCAATTTCAAATTATCTTTCCACTTTAGGAGTACTTTCTAAAAACCATTGGCTTTTATTATTTATGGTCTGTCTGTGCCTCGATTTTTCTTTTGCAGATATTCTTCTCTTGTCTTCATTATAGTATTATTTTATTTGTTGCATGTCTAATCATGCATGTACGAATGCATGCATGCATATGCCACGGTGCATGTGTCGCCTTCTGTCGAGTGGGTTCTGGGGTTTGAACTCAGGTCCTCAGGCCTGGCTGCAGACACCTTGACCCACTGAGCTATCCTGCTGGCTGGACTCTTCTCTCTCATATGCTGGCTCTTTGCCTGCGTTCAATGCTCATCACTTGGCTGTAGAATATTTCCGTCTCTTTTTTCATCGATACTTTTTAACAATTCTTCCCGGCTTTGTTTTGTCATCCTCTATTTTCTCGTTTGACTTACATACCTGCTATTTTAGTTTTCATTTCTAAACTTTCCTGCCAGTGTCTCCTCAGTTCCACCGGCCTTTCTAATTCCAACTCACGTCCTTTCATGGCTCGGGTAAGTTTCTGAGTGTCTTTTATCTTATATGGGGAGAAGCTCACCGTTTTGATTAGCTCTGTGGTCATGTGCTATGTGTGTTCTCATTGTATAAAAGGATGTAATTCTCCTCTTTAATCTTGTCTTACAAATAATAACTAGGTATGAGGTTTGACCTCAATTGCTTGCTCATTTTTGTGTAAAATGAATTTTCCTAAAAAATTAAAAGAAAGAGGGCCTCAAGGTAGTTTTTCTAATTTCACAGCGCTCCTGCCTTTCTGGGTTTTGCAGCATTCAGAAACATGGCAGTTTGCTTTTTGGGACTTCCTGGCTCTGCCCCCTCAGCATCGTCACCTGGGTGACTCGACCTTGTCTCCAGATGCTCAATTTAATTTTCATCCCCAAAGCTACTCCTCAGTGGGGCCCAGTCATGGACGGGACCATTTAAAGGAGCACTTAGGAGTCTCTTCCACCCCTTCGGAACTTATAGCTGGAGATCAATGCTCACACGTGATGAGAAAGGAGGGTGGTGCCTCCTCAGACTTAGCTCCCCTATCACGGTGCCATCACCCCTTACATCTGTTTGCTGTCCTGTTCCTAAGCTACCAAATGCTCCACTGGCTCTCATTCCTCCCACACACCTGAAGGTCTTCTGATTGGTTCACCTCTGCCCCATGGCGGGGGGGGGGGGGGGGGGGTGTCTCGTCACCAGCCTGGCTGTAAATGTCTGTCACAGCCTTTTGTTTTGCCTTCTGCTCACCTCTTTAAATGATTATTATTTTATATTTATTAATTTTGGTTTCCTTTTGGAACAGGGGCTCTGCTATAGTCCCACCTGGCCTGGAAATCCCTGTGTGGCACAGCCTTGAATATGGCTGACTGGTTGGTAGTTGGGAGCCGCCTGGTGTAGGTGCTGGGAATCGAACTCTGGTCCTCTGCAAGAGCAGTACACTCTCTTAACTGATGAGCCATCTGTCCAGCCCCTCATTTTTTCATTTATTATGACCATTGCCAGTAAGAACACCAGAGAGCAGGCTGGGTCTGCCCAATGAATGCATCCAGGTATGGTCTTAGCCCAAGAAATTTGGGTGAATCTAAAGCCCCTATCCTGGGCACCCCCGAACCATCCTGCTAACCTAACCAAACACCCTGGGCGGGTTGCTGTGGTTCCATTGCTGGTGGCTTGTTTTGCTGTTTGCTGGTGTGCTTCAGCACCTCTGTTAGAAGCCCACATTCATTTGCTCCTCCCCAGCCTCTGGCACTTACAACCTTTCTGCTCCCTCTTCTACAATGGTCCCTGGGTCTCGGAAAGGTGGCTGTACCTTTATTTTTGAGACTTAGTTCCTCAGTGACCTGGGACCTGGCCATTTTGGCTAGGCCAGCTGACCAGCAAACCCTTGGGATCCAATCGCCTCCATCCCCCAACACTGGGGTAACAGGTGTGTGGCCACCTTCAACTTTTTACATAAATGCTGGAGACCCAAACTGAGGTCCCCACACTTGCTCAGCAGGCACTTTACCCACTAATCCACCTCATCAGCTCCTCAGACGTTTCTGAATTAAGTTTCAGTTCAATGTTTCTAAGGTGATTCTATGCGCTGCATCTGAGAGTTCCGGGATGATGGAAATGCCAGGGAGATGCTAGATGGCGAGTCAGGGCTGCTATGGTTTGAACGTGGTGTGCACATATGCAGTCTCACTCCCCGTTTAACTGTACTGGGGGGGGGGTGAGGACTGTGAGGAGATAATTATGTGTCTCCTTCAAATGGCAGGACCGCACCGTTTAGGAACTGGGCAGCAGCGGTTGTCCGCACAAGATCAAGCCGGCTAACATTCCAACATCCCCACCCGCCTCCCAGCCCACCCCTGCCCCACCCCTCACCCTGAGCTGAGGAACTAGGGACAGTTGATGGCTTCAGGGAAGAGAGTTTTCTTCAAGAGTGTGGCTCCTGTAGGTTGACCACGCTCCAGGGGATGGTCCCACGCCCAGGACTATATGGGCGGCACAAATTGGACTCAGTGGCTTATTTTTAAAAGAAGAAAAAAGCATGTCTGGGTGGTGGTGGCGCATGCCTTTAATCCCAGCACTCAGGAGGCAGAGGCAAGTGCATCATAATTAATAATAATTCTCTGTGTTGTTATTTGTGAGCTGAGTTCAAGGCCAGCCTGGTCTGTCAGGGACAAGGACAGAATCTCTAAGGACAGGCAACTAGATCATCTTACAGTCAGGTTGCCTAGCAACAGGACATTGAGGCAGAGCCCTTGACCCTTTCACCCTGTAAACATCCTATACAAACATCCTGATAGCTTGCCCCACCTTATGCAGATGACAGCTTCTTGCTCCCTGCACCCTGCAGGAACTATATAAACCCTCTTGGAGAAAAATAAAGTTACACCTTGATCAGAATCTAGACTTGGTGTATTTCCTTGTATCTCCTGTCCCTATCATTCCGTCCTTAGGGTGGTCGAGAACCCATTGAAGCCCTACAGGCGGGACACTGGTCTACATATGGAGTTCCAGGACAGCCAAAGCTACACAGAGAATCTCTGTCTTCAAACACGCCCCCTCCCAAAAAGATATAAACTTGCTGGGGGATTAAGGTGAGGTGGATCTGTTGCGGCTTCCGTGCAAACCCAGAAGAATGCAGTGTGTACATGTATGTGCACATGCAAATAATTTTTTTTGGCTTTTCAAGACAAGCTTTTTCTGTATAGCCCTGACTGTCCTGAAACTTGCTCTGTACACCAGGCTAGCCTTGAACCCAGCTCACAAATAACAACACAGACAATTATTATTAATTATGAAAGCTTGACATAGCTCCCAACTAGCTCTTTTAACTTAAATTAACCTGTCTCTATTAATCTACATTTTGCTACACGGCTCGGTTACCTCTCCTCTGTACTGTATGTCCGACTTCTCCAGTGTCTCATTGGCATCGCCTGTGTTTCCTCTCTCTGCCAGGAAGTCCCACCTACTCTCCCCTGCCTAGCTATTGGCCATTCAGCTCTTTATTAAACCAATCACAGTGACACATCTTTACACAGTGTAAACAAATATTCCGCAACAACCATGCCCAACTTAAATAAATCATTTTTCAAAAGAATTTTTCTTTTCTTTTTAGTTCTGACCCCTAGTTTATAATACCAACCATTAAAAAGAAAAACTTACAAGCCAACTTGTTGATGGTCCAGATGCATATTTTTTTAAAAGGGGAACAACATTATCTAAACCTTAGAAGTGGA
Organism: Peromyscus californicus insignis; assembly: GCF_007827085.1. NCBI lineage: Eukaryota > Metazoa > Chordata > Mammalia > Rodentia > Cricetidae > Peromyscus > Peromyscus californicus. The sequence continues at coordinate 159,484,514 of NW_026294562.1, forward strand.
GATGCCCCAGTTCACTCCATGTCATCAAAACCATCAAAGAAAACAATGAAAAACTGTCATTATAGTCTCAAATATCAGCATCTCCACATTTTCAAAGCAACTGAAGCACTTGCTTTTTCTAATTAAAACTTTTTCCCACAATATATTCTGACTAAGCTTTTCCCTCCCCCACTTCCCTCCACCCCCAGATCCTCCCAATCTTCCCAGTTTCTGAATTGGGACTCCCAAAGGGCTTGGGGTTCCAAATTCTCATTCATTCACAGCAATAATTACAAAAGGTTATGTGGGTTATTTGTTAAATACATGTTAAATAAAGAATATATAATTTCTTAATGTGCAATAACTTTCAACTAAAACCTCCATTTAAAAATAGGTTTATAGGGGGCTGGAGAGATGGCTCAGCATGTTACGGAGCTTGTCACCAGGCCCCAGAACCCACATGGTGGAAGGAGAGAACCAACTCCTGAAAGCTGTCCACTGACCTCCCTGGCATACATGTGCTCTCTCTCTCTGTCTCTCTCTCTGTCTCTGTCTCTCTCATACACACACACACACACACACACACACACAATTGCTTTAATATAGTAAAAAAAAAGTGTATAGGGCTAATGCCTGACAACCTGAGCTCAATCTCCAGACTCCACTTAAAAGTGAGAGAACAGACCTCACAAAGTTGTCCTTTGACCTTCACGTGTGCAACCCATCACACACCCACACAATTATAATGAAGTTGCCCTTTGACCTTCATGTGCACACTTGTGATGGGCATACACTCCTCATCATATACACATAATACAATTATAATAAATTTAAGATTTTAAAACAACTTTTAAATAGGTTTACAAACTGTGCATGGTGGTGCATTCAGGAGACCAAGGCAGGAGAACATCAAGTTCAAGGCCAGCCTGGGCTGTATAATAAGAACCTGTCTCAAAAACAAACAACAGAATAAAAATAATCAGATTAAAATGCATTGAAGCCAAGAATATCTTTCCAAAAAAAATCAGTAAGCAAGATGGTTCCCTATCTCCCCAAAATGATGATCAAGGAAGCCTATGGGTCTCTTGGCACACTTAGGTACTTAGAGGACTAGCGAGGAGAGAGAGAGAGAGAGAGAGAGAGAGAGAGAGAGAGAGAGAGAGAGAGAGAGAGAGAAGAAAAGCCCCACACCAGAAGACACAGGTCTTATACATAACCCTCCCAGTCACATGTATGCTCAAGGCATTGGCCTCCCTGGGACTCAGTTCATCTGATGGAGGAATTATTACCCTCAAGGGCTTTTCCATTTTGAGAGTCATGAAAATGACCCAAGCAACGGAATCTGTTTTAGAAGCCAGGGGGAAACAGATTCATAAACACAATTCGGGCCATCCTTTTGTTACCCTCTGATGATGTCCATTTGTAGCATTTGAACTGGCTCTCTCTCCTTGGACTAAGACGATTTTACGGAAGACCTCAGATAATCTAGATTTGCAAGACCCTGATGCGCTAAATCCTCTTTAATCAGAAAGAAACCTGGAAAAGCAAGGAATAAACACAGGAGTCCCCCGAGAAGAGGAGTGTGGTTGGGAAACAGCCTGTGGCCTTCAGCATCTGTGTGATCACCCACTCACATGCTCACTTGAAGACTAGGGCAGACAGGGAGAAACCTCCCACGCTGCCTGCGCGGCACTCAGCAGCCGCAGTAATGGAGGCGGCCCTCCGGGGAAAATAAAAATGAGACTCTGAGAACAGCACCAAGAACCTCATAAAAGAATAGAAAACACGTTAGAGAAAAGCTTGATGTCACCAAAGAAGCAGCTATAATGGGGGGGGGGCTCTCCCCTAAGAGAGGGGGAAACCTCTCCAGTGCTCAGCTGCAAAATGTAATGGCGAAGACTGAACCAGGGACTGGTGGGGTGACGTAAGGGAGATAACAGGCCCGTGGGTGCTCAGCATGGAGCCCTGGACAGAGTTTGTAAGTGACCACAGAGCGGGGACATTAGCAGAAGCAAGAACGGTCAGAGCGATGGAGCTCGGAGAGTCGGTGATGTTACTCAGTCAGCCATATGCTTGGGGGTGAATAAGAAGTCACAGAAGGGAAGGTCACTACCAGGGAGGAAGCCAGCCTGTTGGCACAGTTTGATCCCAGCTACTCCGGGAGGCTGAGGCTAGAAAATCTGAAATCCTAAACCAGCCTGGGATACAGAGCAAATTCAAAACCAGCTTGAGCTACAGAGTGAGTTCCAGGCTAGCCTGGGCTACAGAGTGAGTTCAAGGCCAGCCTGGGCAACTCAGTAAGACTCTTGTCTCAAAAAATTTGAATTGTGTAACATGAAGATCTAGGTTGCAGCTTAGTGGCAAAGTAATAACATAGAATCCAGCAGTAAGAGGCTGCGACTGGAGCTCAGGGGTAGGACACTTGCCTAGCAGGAAAGAGGCCCTGAGTTTATACTCAAGCACTGAAAAAAAAGGAAGTTAACAACATTTGCTGCGTGTATTAGTTGGGGTTCTCTAGAAGAACGAAACTGGTAGAATGAATATATATATAAATATATCTCATATAGCAAGAAAACAATGATTTGTTAGAGTAGCTCACAGGCAGTGGTCCAGCTAGTCCAACAGTGGCTGGGTGTCTCAGCCAGTCCTCAGTATACACCAGAATCCCAAAGGAGTCAGCTCTATGCCAGTGAAGAAATGGACTTGTCAGCAAGAATGAGGTAAGCAGGCAAAGAGAGAGCAAGCTTCCATCTTCCACGTCCATTATATAGGCTGCCAACAGAAAGTGTGGCCCAGATTAAAGGTGGATCTTCTCACCTCAAAAGATCTGGATTAAAGGTGGATCTCCCTACCTTGAAAGATCCTGATTAAAGGTGAATCTTTCCATTTCAAATGACTTAATTAAGAAGTCCCTCACAGTGTACTCAGTCTCTTGGGTTTTAGTAATTCTAGATGTAGTCATTTTGACCCCAAGAATAATGTCACAATGTTCTTGCAGAGAACCGGAGTTCGGCTCCCAGCACCCACAACTCACAACTGCCTGTAACTCAGCTCCAGGGGAACCCACGCCCTCTTCTGGCCTCCACAGGCACCTGCACTCATTCAGTACACATCCCACATCCATGCGCACACAGGCACACCACATACAGACACACAGAAAAGTAAAATAACCAATACATCAAAAAGAAAGAGGAGAGAAATTCCCAACCTACCTGCACCTGGGATGGATCTCTGTGTGACAAAGCCAGGTCCTGGAGCTGAGGTGAGGATGGAGAAAGGCCAGTGAAGCCGGAGCACGATGCGAGGCAGCTGGTCCACAGTGAGGGCTTCTACTTGGCTGTGAGACCGTTGGTGTGAGGGAAGAAATAAAGCAGATGCTCAAGTCCCTGCCAACAAGGCCCTGGACCTCTACCTCCCAGGATGACAGAATTGTTCCCCTCTGCTGGCAGGACCCGGAGCACTACCCAGAGAGGCTCTGAGTGCTAACTAGACTCTTTCTAGTGCTAACTAGACAACTTTCCATAGAGTTTTGTTTTCAGACCCATTTCCAACTTCAGTCTGACTATTCCCAGGCCTTGGGAGAAAGGTTTAGCATAAACTAAAATGCTCCTTCACTTTTCCCACCAGCTCGGAATAGAGTTTTGCTGTGGGGGCCACGTCATCTATCCCACATTCCCACCTTCCTGTGCTTCCTGTCTTCTTCTCCCTTGTTCTCTTTGTCCTAGTGATGTCTTGTTTTACAGGCTTTAGGATTATCTGTTTATTTATTGGGGTGTGTGTGTGTGTGTGTGTGTGTGTGTGTGTGTGTGTGTGTGTGTGCCTGCATGAGTTTATATGCACCTTGGGCTGCAGGAACCCACAGAAGCCAGAAGAAGGCATCAGATGCCCCTGAAGCTGGAGTTACAGGTGGTTGTAAGCCACCAAGTGGGTGCTGGGAACCTAAGCCCGGTCCTTTCCAAGAGCAATAAATACACTTAGCTACTGAGCCATCTCTCCAGCCTGGTGAGGTCTTTTGTTTTGCTTGTGTTTGTTTTTCAATACTTTTATTTCTTGTTTCAATAGAATTGCAGGGGGAACACACAGGTCAAACGTGACTTTTTAACAGTCTCTTACTTGTATAATAGTAAATGAAAAACAAGTGGTACTGTATTCACTTTAGCACACAAAGATATGTGCTCTTAGTGGTGTGTGCACAGGTACCCAGCCTCCTGCCTCAGGGAGAGCTGATGGAGCTGGTTGAGGAGTGTCCTGTCACTCTGCAAGCTATTTTCTCTGAGTCAACCATATCCTCCAGGCCACATCCCCAGGGACGGACTGGGTCTCTCTACGAGGTTACCCGGCGGGGATAAAATCACAGACTATTCTGTGAGCATTCCACCCGTAAGCAGAGTAGAAACCTCCATTTAAATCACAGGTTGTAAAACATTCTTTCATGGCGGTGTGTGCATATGGAAACCAAATAAATGATTTTAAAAAACGGCTCCATAATAAAAGGTAATTCCTCCATGATTGAGTACAACACCATCTAGTTAATCCTCTTTAAAGCTTTGATTGAAAGAAAAAAGTAGTTTGAGCGCTCTGGACAGACAGCACACGTGCAGTAATGGAAGTCAAGGAACCGGGACTCCCAAGCTACCGGGAGCTCTACTGCAGCCGGTTCGAATCAGAACTGGCTTTCGGGACTGGGGCTTTTCCAGGAATGTCCTTGCCAAGGCCATGCCTAGAGTCTGGGGACATCAGTGTTTTGTCATTTAATCCTCAAACAGTGTTAGGGGGTAAAAGCACTTGATATCCCCACTTTAGAGATGAAAAGAAAACCAGAGGAAGGTAAAGTTATTGACTGACATCACCTCTTGGAGGCTCTGTTTCCGGGTCTCACACTGGGGGACAGGAAGTGGGGTCCGGATAGGCACTCATTGTGCTGCTATCAGAGCATCAACGGGTGTCCTCATCCCAGAGATGAGGGCCTGTGAGCTGATGGGAAGTGGGAAGGGGTGGATGAGGACAGAGAGGAGAAGTCAGGCAGGTGTCCTCTACTCTCTCATGGCTCCATATGTGTCCCCTCCCTAAGCCACGTGCTTAGAGGCCAACCTTCCTTGACAGGGGACGATGGGTCTTCAATCAAGGGTGTACAAGTAGCTGTGGTCCTCTGTAAGAACGTCCAAATAACTCTCAAAGGACAGCACAGGAGGGTAAAAGATGCAAACTTCAGTTCATAAACTCATACACACAAACAAAAATAATAAGAAAATAAGCAAAACATCCTATCCTTATACATCGTTGGCCCACAGCATTTCTGCTGAGGCGACTCATAAGTGTCCCTGACTGTGGCTCTATGGTTTTAATTGTCAGAAAATTCACTTATATTAGAATCCTATCTTATGGCTTGTATCTTCCCCCCAAGATTGATATACGGGGGTCTTGGTCCCTACTGTGGCACCGTTAGGAGATGGTAGAATCTGTTAGAGGTTGGGTCCACTGATAATATTTCCTGATGGAGGATGTTACTCAAAGAACAAGCCTGGGGCCAGCAAAATGGATCAGTGGGTAAAGGTTCTTGCCACCAAGACTGACAATCTGAGTTCAGTCCCTGCGCCCCACATGGTGGAAGGAGAGAACCGACTCCTGCAAGTTGTCTTTCGACCTCTATAAATGTACCATGTGTACCTACACACATACACATAAAAAACACATACATATATACATATATACATAAATACATAAATACACATACAAGCCTAACCCTAATCCTACCTGCTCTTTCTGCTTCCTGACTCCCATGTTCTCTCACACCCCATGACTGTTATTTGCCGGGAGGTGATGCAGGCAGCCTGAGTCACACTACTTGGACCTACCTTGACAGTTCAATGGTTAAGGTAAGGAAGCTCCTTTTGCGTCCGTCAGGGTTCCCACTGCTTCAGTACACCCCCAAATCCATTCAAAGGGAGGAAAGGTTTATTTGAGTTTGTGGGTTCAGAGGCTCCTGCCATTGGTTGGCTGACTCCGTTTGGGCCGGATGCAAGAAGAAAGAGACATGAGATAAAGACAAAAGCAACTCACCTCATGCCAACAGGAAAGCATGGTCAAAGCAGAGAAAAGATGAGAAATAGGACAAACCCTAAACCAAAATAAATAAATAAATAAGAGAAACCCTTCACACACCCGGGGCCCACCTGCTTTAACAAGGACCAAATCCCTTTTCTCCATGACCTCTGTGTAATGCCACCAAGTTAGGAATCCATCTGTGACTCTACCCAGTGATTATGTCGGAACCCTCAAGATCCACACACTTCCGAGGAGCCCCATCCTCTGCGCTGGGAGTGAAGCCTTCAGCACATGAGAACACTTCCGGATCCACATCATTTTTCTTCATCAGTAGCTTGTGTCAGATACTTTGTTACACAGATCGAAAATGGAAGAACACCCACACCCATCTCTGGAGATAGCTTTCTCTATTCTTCATTGACAAGACTCTCACCTTATCTCTCCCCATTCATTCACTAGTCAACACATGCTAAGTAGGATTCTGTTCCCACAGCCCACCCAAACTGTCCTCCAAGGGGGTCCCATGTTGCTAAATTAAATTTTTCCTTCATTTTTTGTTCCCTCATTTGGGGGATTTTTTTGTTGTGGTGGTGATGGTATATTTGTTTGCTTCTCAAGACAGCGTCTTGGGCTTGGTGGTTAGGCATACTTATTGCTCTTCCAGGGGACCTGGGGTGGTTTGGATGAGAATGGCCACCATAGGCTCATGTGTTTGAATGCTGGATCCCCAGTTAGTGAAACTGTTTGGAAGGGTTAGGAGGTGTGGCCTTACTAGAGGGGAGGTGTCACTGGGGGTGGGCTTTGAGGTTTCAAAAGCCTACACCAGGCCCCGTGTATGTGTGTCTCTCTCAGCCTGCTGCCTGCAGATATAACTCTTAGCTACTGCCCCCAGCACCATGTGTTAAATTTTATCATCCCGAGTTGGGGAAGCTATTTTAGGAAGTTCTGGAAACGTTAGGAAGTGGGACTGACCCAGCTGGAGGAAGTATAAAACTGGATGTGGATCCTTTGGGAGTATCTTGTCCATCATCACTTCCTGTCTCCTGTGATCTACTTCCTGTCTACCATGAGGTGAAGACTGCCACAATGTCCTGCCAGGTATCTGGGGCCCGGCAGCCATGGACGGAGGCCTCTGAAACCCTGGGCCCAAGAGCACCTCCCTCCTTTGAGTTGTACTCTGTGGTATTTCGGTCATAGCAGGGTGTGGGGAGCTGATACAGACAGGCATGCTTAGCCCCACTGGCTGCAAGAGCAAAATGAAATGGATAATTATGCATTTTCAAGCCATCCCATTCAGAAGTCAAAGTTAAAATGACAAACGAAAGCACTCGTCTGTCCTTCGCTTTAATTAATTTTCTTTAACATGACCACTTAGAGACCCGCGTCAGGGAATGCTAACTCATCCCACTGACGTGAAAGAGGAAAGGGCTTTCTGTCCCCTTCAAGTGCTCTCTTAATTGCTTAACAAAATTAACACTCCTAAAATATTTCACACTTAAACCTTCTCTGGGGAGGCTCTAGTCAGGTTTCCCGGTGATAGGAGGGGATGGCTCCTGAGAATTAGAGTGAAATGACTTGTGAACTAAGGCAGACACAGAAATGCAAACCCTTCTGTAAAGCGCTTCTATTTTATCAACCAAACTGAGCTACAGCGAACCGTCCCGTCAGGAAAAAAAAAATGTAGAGAAAACACAAAACAGTGAGCTGCTCGTTTTCTATAGAGTCGACTTTCTGTTACTTTAAGGACATGATGTAAAATGACCTGGCAGGCTCAGCATTACCCCCGGCGCCCATGTCAGCTAGGGGACTCACTGCGCCCATCACTGACAGGATGCTACCCTCAACTGCCGCTCACCAGCAGGGGGCGCTGCACCAGGGCCTTTCTGTGGGCGAAACCAGAGCCGCTTAAGACTGTGAAACACTGCTTTCAGAGGGTTGCAGGGCCGGGGGAGCAGACAGGACATTGTCTCAGACAACTGCTTCCCCACACAATCGAGCAGGCGAGTCTCAGTGGCGCTATCCACTGGCGGACTTGTGAGGCCTGGAGTCGTGGAATGACACGGCATCATGGTTGAGCTATCAATACCAAATCTTTCTGCAACCCTTTCCATGAGTCTGCCTTTTTAAGACAGGCTGTCATACTGCAGCCCAGGCTAGCCTGAAACTGTGTAGCCCAGATTGGCCTGGAACTCATGTGTCGTTGTGGTCCCCTGTCCTGTCCCTTCCAGTGTCCCCCCACCCCCCACCCCTCCATCCCCCACCCCCCACACCCACCCCCGGCTCATCTTCTGCTAGGGTTACAGGTGTGCACCACCACACCCAGTAAATAAAGACACTATGTAAAACTCAATACGCCAAAGTCTACTCAGGAAGAGCTTCCAGTTCGTAGTTTATTGGGCCTGAATTGTTTTCTGAATAGGCTAAGCTATCGGCCAGAAAAGTACCCAGATGTGCAAGGGAAAAAATTATGGCCTAGGGCCGGTGCGATGAATCAGCGGGTGTGGTGGTTGAGAAATTCCCCCACAGGCGCCTGTATTTGAACACTTGGTCCTTGGATGGTGGTGTTCTTTGGGGAGGTCATAGAACCCTTAGAAGGTACAGCCGTGCTGGATGAAGTACATCATTGGGGGTGGGCTTTGAGGTTTGTAGCCTCGACCTGTTCCTACTCCTGTGGTGTGCTTCCTGCATGCAGCTGAGATGTGATCTCTCAGCTACACCCTCTTGCCACCACACCACGCCTCCCCCACTGTTACAGATTCTCCCTCTGGACCCAGAAGCCAAAATAACCCCCCCCCCCCCCGAAGGTGCTTTTAAGCATAGTGATTTATCACCATAATGGAAAGTGATTAATCCAGCAGGTAAAGTTGCTTGCCATGAGGTTTGTCTGCTAAATTCAATCCTTACAGCCACATGGTGGAAGGAGAGAATTGAGTTCCCTAAGTGATTTTCTGACCTACAAACACACACACACACACACACATGCACGCACACACGCACACGCACGCACACACACGTGCACGCACTCGCACATACACGCATGCACTCACACACACATGCACGCACGCGCACACACACGCATGCACGCATACACACATGCACACACACAAAACAAATATTTAAATAAACCAAATTTAATTTTTAAAAAGTATGACTCAACTATCAGCATGAGCTTAAACAAATTAATCTAAGTTGAATATCACATTTATTAATACTAGGATTAGGGGAAAAAGTAAACGCTGAAATATAAGAATTATTACGTTTTTTAACAAAGAGATTTTAAAGCACAGTGAAAGGACACTGCGTGTGGTGGTGCACACTTATGATGCCTGCCAGCATCCGGGGAGCCGGGGAGGTGGTTCTGCAGGTAAAGGTGCTGTGCTAGCCTGACGACCTGGGCCCGATCCCGGGGTTCCATGATGGCGAGGATCAAGTCCTTCTGACCGCTGCATGTGTCTCAAGGGACACGTGCAAATAAACAAGCAAACAAATAAAAAGCCCAGCATTTGGGAGCTGAGGCAGGAGAATCACAACTACCTCAAAAAGAGGAGGAAGAAAGAGCAGCTGTCTTAGTCACCATTCTATTGGCCACAGAAACTCTTAAAGAGAAAGCTATAACTGGAGGCGGGCTTACAGTTTCAGGGGCTCAGTCCACTAACACCACGGTGGGGAGCATGGTGGCGGGCAGGGCAGGCATGGTGCTAGAGAAGTGGCTAAGAGTTCTACATCCTGATCCACAGGCAGAGAGAGAGAGCTGGGCCTGGCGTGGGTTTTTCAAACCTCAGAGCCACCCTAAGTGGCACACATCCACCAACAAGGCCACACCTACTCCAACAGGCCACATCTCCTAATCCTTGTAATTCTTTTTTTTTTTGGTTTTTCGAGACAGGGTTTCTCTGTGTAGCTTTGCACCTTTCAAGGAACCCACTCTGTAGTCCAGGCTGGCCTCGAACCATGCACCACCACCGCCAGGCCCCTTGTAATTCTGTCAAAGAGTTCCACTCCCTAGTGACTAAGCATTTAAACATATGAGCCTATGGGGCCATTCTTAATCCACCACAGCAGGGGAGGAAGGAGGGAGGGAGGGGAGGGCGGAGCAGAG